>NC_134516.1:8145300-8286920 GCF_027942865.1 Odontesthes bonariensis
TCCCTCCTACCTATCCTGGCCCCCCCTCCTACCTGTCCTGCCCCTCCCTCCTACCCGTCCTGCCCCTCCCTCCTACCTGTCCTGCCCCTCCCTCCTACCCGTCCTGCCCCTCCCTCCTACCTATCCTGGCCCCCCCTCCTACCTATCCTGGCCCTCCCTCCTACCTGTCCTGCCCCTCCCTCCTACCCGTCCTGCCCCCCCCTCCTACCTGTCCTGCCCCTCCCTCTTACCTGTCCTGCCCCTCCCTCCTACCTGTCCTGCCCCCATCAGGGTTAGAGCTCTGACTGATTCCAGGAAGCAGCTCACCTGTGTCTGTGGAGCGGAGCGTCATCTTCTTAAACACTTGGCTTGAACAAACTGTGAGTTTGAACTTTGTCTTCAGTAACCTTCCTGTTTGTTTCTGCTCTGTAATGTTTGGGGAACATGTTCACTTCTTATTTCAGGTCCAGTTTGTCACTCGAAGAACTTTGAAAAAAAATCTGCATGATTATTATTTACATTGTTGTTGATTAGAAACATATTATTTATTGTTTTATTCCCAAAATAAATCACATTGTGTTTTAATTTGTGGGGATAACTGCGGTTTCTTCCACTGAAGTCAGACACAGAAACTCTCTGCTGTTTTTCTCTTAAAGACTAAAGATAACACACTGGATGGAGGTGTGGTTTTCTCATTGTGTAATTCAGTAAGTCAGACAGGTTTTTCAAGGTTTTTAAATTCCATCACCTTGATCATAACCCACCTCCATGTTCCAGTACAGTCGATACACGTCAGAACAGTTTTTCCTTGTTTCTCTGTGTTCAGTTTCCTGTCTTCACTGAATAAAAATGTCTCTTTATCCCACAAACAAACTTAAATTTCAGCATGTTTTACATCTGCTTTATTGTGTCGCTGAATTAGAGCTGCAACAACACGTCATTTATCTGGAGATTAGCTGAAAATTATTGTTTTTCTTGTGACTTTTTCAAGTATCTTAGAGAGTTTTCTTTATACTTTTCTTTTGAAAATCTGTTGAAAACATCACCTGAAAAACAGGTTTTAGTGGCGTCTCTGATGTAAGTTTCTCTGTATGAAGAGTCAAATTACTGGAACTGGAGTTTTGAAAAGTTTTCTGGTTAATTTTGACCTTTTATTGCATGCATTCATTTAAAATATCTCTTTTAGTCTATAGCATCACTTTGCTGAGAAACACATTAATGACAATAATGATTCAACTGAGACTGGTGTGGAACAGAGAATCTGAGCCAATCAGAGGAGCAGCTGATCTTTTTACAGAAGAAATGATGGAGAGGATGTGAGTTGCTGTGCAGATGAATGATCTGTGTTTCCTCTGCAGAAGAAGGTAGAAAGTGTGTGTGAGCTGATGTGAGTTCAGCAGCATGGATCAGTGTGAGGACACTAAAACCTCTCTGTGTGGGGAACATGAGAGCCAGAGCAAAGCTCAGAGGTGAGGTGACCATCTCTAACTGTCCATGACTCTTCTCCATGTCCCAGCTCAGCGCTCACATCACCAAACCTCCTTTATTCACAGGAAGGGACAGAGACCTGGATCCAGGAGGGGGTCCTCACAGAGCGAACTGCAGAAGGATCTCCCACTTTTCAAATTACAGGCCTCGAAAGCAGAGTAAGTTAACATCAGGTCATTGATTTAGAGGTTATTAAGTATATCATGCACGCAGGCTGAAAAGCATTTTTTTCCCATCAGGATCCACCAGAGACCTGAACCTGGACCTGGACCCAGCTGTGTGTCCATGAAGAGTGACCGGTCGATGGGTCGTTTTATTAACTTCAAATCAGCCCAACATCCATCCCCTCAGAGGTGAGCTGAGTGTAAATGCTGTAACAGAGTAAAATGCAGCAGAGTCAGTTTGAACAGTTTTAATCCAACATGTGTTTAATGTGAGCTCAGCTCTGCTTCATCCATTTCTATGTTCATATGTGAAGCGGTGTGTGTTGGATGTTTTCCACCAACACAGCAGTCAGAGAGGAAAGAATGATGTTGGAGGAGGTGTTTCTGAGTGTCTGTAGGACACCAGCTGGTCCAGCAGGGGCGCCTTTGTGCTTTGGCTCTAACACGGTGTAGGAAGGTAGCCTGGGTGCCAGCCGAACTTAGCCCCGCCCATAAAAGATTTGGTCGGGAAGTTCGGTCTTGGGAAATCATTATGCCCGACCAAGAATTGGTCGGACCAATCAGATTGCCAGGGCGGGCTTTATACGATGATGGACAGATGATCAACAGGGACATTATCGACTACGTCACTAAAGAGCTGAACACGGCTGCCGCTGGAGAGCTAGGGTGTGTAGATTCGGCCATCGAGTCTGTTCTACAGGATCTCCACATTGCATTCATTTTGAAAGACGAACAGAGGAACGCGATAAAGGCTTTTATCGATAGAAAAGATGTTTTTGCCGTCCTTCCTACAACAAGTGTGTGTTCCTTAATCTACGTCACATACTACGTTGCTCTGATTGGTTGTAGGTCTATCCAATTGAGCAAAGAGGCATTTTTTCTCCTGGTTCGGTTGAAAGACGCCCCATACCCAAATCTCTATTGAGCGGTATCAGACTCACATTCTGACTAGAATCGTGAGTATGACGTAGTCAGGCTAGTAGGAAGGAGGAAGTCTGAGTTTTTTACTCCACAGTCAGTGTTTTAGTAGAAACCTTCCATCAGTTTGGGGTGAACAACAAAAACGCTCATTCAGCCTAAAGCTAGGCTACATGTATGTTTTTTACTGTGATATTTTCTGTCAAGAAGCCGTTTAAAGTGTCGCTCTCACAGCCACCAGGCTCCATTGAGAAAAACACTCATTTTACCTCCCATAATGCTGCCTTTATCTGATGGTCTGTGTTACTGTCACCCATCAGCAGAAAACCTGATCAACACACGTCCCTTCTACTACTGTCCCCTCTGAGGTTCATCTGTTTCCAATAGAGCCTGGTGGCTGTGGCTGGCTAACAGTGGAAATATTCAGCTTTTTACAAGAGAAATACCCTCTGCTGCACAAATCTGATCTGTTGTTAATGTTCAAATGTTCCTGACACTTGTTCTTCATCAGGAGGAAGCTGGAAAATCCTGAGCCTCACCGTGAGCTCGAGAACAAACGTCATATATCCGGCAAACGTAAACGCAACCGTGTCAAACAAAGGTGAGTTTTTCAAAATCATGTTTCGCAGATTAATTTATGGGACTTTTTTTATCCCAAAAGATTTCTAAAATGAAAACTTTGCACTGTTTTCTACATTTCTAATGTAGAGGGGAAAATTTTCTTTAGTTTAGTTGCACAGAGATTAGCTAGTTATTTAGAAAAGAATAGCTTAATAGATACGACTGTGCAGAAGGCAGGAATACCAGGTTTCGCAGGGTGTTTAGAACAAACTAGCATGATTTGGTATCAGATTCAGACAGCCAAGATTGAGAAAAAAGACTTGCATGTTATATTTCTGGGTCTAGCAAATGTATTTGGTCATGTCATGTCATGTCCACGTCCACATCAAAAGAACAAAGCGTTTTGCAGATTAATTTAATTTAGAAAATTACTTACAAATCTAAGGCCTGATATAGTCTTGTGGTCTTGAGTGTGAGGAAAATAGTGAAGGAAGTGTCAGATGAGGAAGTAAAGTCCAGTCAGTGGATTTGGATAAGAAGAATCAATAGTAGCTGGGGGCCCAGCAGGAGGAGCACTTAGGGAAAATTCAAATTCAATTCAAATTCAAAAATACTTTATTTATCCCAGAGGGAAATTAAATGTTGATGTAGCTCAATTAAATCAAGGAGTTATTATAGATGCTGATGGCTGTGGGCAGGAAAGATTTCCTGTAGCGGTCCGTTTTGCATCCAAACTGAAGAAGCCTTTGACTGAAGAGACTCTGTTTTCCGATAACAGTCTCATGGAGAGGATGTTCAGGGTTGTCCATAATTCTCTTGATTTTATGCAAAATCCTTCTTTGCATTATTGTCTCCAGAGGTTCCACAGTCGTCCCCAGAACAGAACCAGCCTTCCTTATCAGGTTGTTGAGTCTTTTTAGGTCCCTGGTTCTGATGCTGCTGCCCCAACAGATGACGCAAGAGGAAATGACACTCTCGACAACAGACTTGTAGAATATCTGCAACATCTTGTTGCAAACCTTGAAGGACCTTAGCTTCCTCAAGAAGTACAGTCTGCTCTGTCCTTTCTTGTAGATGGCTTCACTGTTGTGTCTCCAGTCCAGTCTGTTGTCCACATGAACACCAAGGTATTTATATTCCTCAACCACCTCCACTTCTTCTCCCATGATGGAAACAGGGTTTGATCTGACCCGGTTTCTCCTGAAATCTACAATGATCTCCTTTGTTTTGTTAACATTCAAGATGAGATTATTGTTCCCACACCATGCCACAAAGCAGTCCACCAGCTCTCTGTACTCAGCTTCTTGTCCATCTCTGATACACCCGACAACTGCAGAGTCATCTGAATATTTCTGTAGATGACAGGAGTCTGACTTGTACTGGAAGTCTGAAGTGTACAGAGTGAAAACGAATGGTGAGAGTACAGTCCCCTGTGGTGCTCCTGTGCTGCTGATCACCTGGTTAGACACACAATTCTTCAGTCTGACAAACTGTGGTCTGTTTGTCAGGTAGTCATTAATCCAGGTGATTGTTGAGGCCTCCACCTGAGTCTTCTGGAGTTTCAGACGAAGCAGATCAGGCTGGATTGTGTTAAATGCACTGGAGAAATCAAAGAACATGATCCTCACAGTGCTGCCTGCTTTGTCCAGATGACAGTGGGTTTGTTGAAGCAGGTGTATGATAGTGTCTTCAACTCCAACTCCATGGCGATAAGCAAACTGCAGGGGGTCCTGATATGTGCTGGTTTGCTTACACAGGTGGGTCAACAGGAGTCTCTCCAGGACCTTCATGATGTGGGATGTCAGGGCAACAGGTCTGTAGTCATTGATGTCTGAAGGATGAGTTTTCTTTGGTACCGGAACCAGACAGGATGTCTTCCACAACAGTGGTACCTTCTCTTGGGTCAAGCTAAGGTTGAAAAGGTGTTGCAGAATCCCACAGAGCTGCTCTGCACAGGCCTTCAGGACTCGGGGGCTGACACCATCTGGACCTGCAGCCTTGTTCCGGTTCAGTCTCTCCAACTGCCTCTTCACCTGACTTCTAGAAACAGAAAAGTGGGAGGGGGAGGCAAAGGGGACAGCAGCATCTCCTGATTTGGTTGAAGACAAACTAGTGGAAGCAGAAGAATCCATGACTGAGGTGGAGGTGGAGATGTTACAGGAAAGCTGTGGGTCAGAGGAGGGTGGGATGTCTCTTTGGCTGGGAACAGGAGGGGAGGATGGTGAGCTTGTTCCTGAACTGAACCTGTTGAAGAATGTGTTCAGCTCATTTGCTCTGTCCAGACTTCCATCCATCCGATCCTTCCTCTGTTTGAGGCCTGTGATCTTCTTCATTCCTGACCACACATCTCTGATATTGTTCCTCTGCAGTTTACTCTCAAGCTTCTTTCTATACACCTCCTTGCTCTCTCTGATCTTGACTTTGAGCTGCTTCTGTATACTCCTCAGTAACTCCCTGTCTCGCTCCCTAAAGGCTCTTTTTTTCTTGTTCAATAGTTCCTTTAGCTCACTGGTGATCCAGGGTTTGTTATTAGGGAAGCATCTCACTGTTCTGGTGGGGATGGTGTTGTCCACAGAGAAGTTTATATAGTCAGTCACACACTCAGTCATGGCATTAATGTCCTCTCCATGTGGCTTACAAAGAGAAATCCAATCGGTTGCATCAAAACAACCCTGTAAGGCTTCTTCAGCTTCCTGTGACCACTTTCTAACAGTCCTTTTTGTGACAGGTAGTCTCTGGACAAGGGGTTTATATGCTGAACAGAGAAAAACAAGGTTGTGATCTGATTTACCCAGGGGAGGTCTTGATTTGGAAATGTATGAATCCTTGACATTTGTGTAAAACAAATCCAATGTCTTGTTTTCTCTGGTAGAGCAGCTGACAAACTGTTGAAAAGTTGGCAGTGTAGCAGAGAGTGAGGCATGATTAAAATCACCAGATATTGCCACAAAAGAATTGGGGTGTTGTGTCTGTATCTGAGCAACAACGGAACTGATGACATCACATGCAGTGTCGGCAACAGCTGAGGGTGGAATGTAAACAGCCACCAAAACAACACTGGTGAACTCTCTTGGCAAATAATATGGACGAAAACTTACTGCCAATAGTTCAATGTCAGGACTGCAGAGACGACTCTTCACAGTAACATGTCCTGGGTGACACCATCTGTTGTTGACAAGCACTGCCAATCCACCCCCTTTCCTTTTCCTGCTACTCTTTAAATCTCGATCTGCTCGTACAGTCAGGAAGCCCGGCAGAGAGACGCTGGAGTCGGGGATATGATCCTGCAGCCATGTCTCAGTAAAACACATAATGCTACATTCGCGATATTCTTGCTGAGTCCTTGTCAAGGCTAGAAGTTCATCCAACTTGTTGGCTAACGATCTTACATTGCCCATGATGACGGATGGCAGAGATGGTTTGAACTTCTTCTTTCTTTCTCTCCTCTTTGCTCCTGCTCTGCATCCACGACGCCTCCTTTTCAATTCCAGTGGGATTTCTGGCTTCAGTTGTCGAATTATTTCTGCTTTTCCAATGTTAATCAGCTGCTCCCTGTTGTAAACCACCTTGTTGCTATGGTTATGCATCATAACAAAAGAGCAAAATATACAAAAGTATTGGGAAAAATCAATCCAGCTGCACAGCATCCAAGGCAGGAAGGAACAGTTGTCCAAAAAATGCAATTTCTTCCAAGAAAAAACAGGAATGAAATTTAGAAAAAAGAATAAATCTCAATGTGAGGTACAGAGCTACTCCAACGTGCTGCCACCCTCAGCAGCGCATTCTAGAATCAGACTCTTGAAAGAAGCAAGGAAGAAATCCAGGATTTATTTAAGTGGAGGGTGTGGCCCATGTGAGCCTTTTGAAACCAGGTGGCCATTTTAGATGTTGAACAGTCATGGTCTGAGGCCTTCACACTGGGAGCTGCCCAGTACAACCAGTCTGATCCCAGCATACACTGGCTCTGGCTGCCTTGCTCCAGGGCACTTCAACAGGGAGGGAAAGCTTTCTGAAGGGGTTGGTGAGAGCTGCTGGGACCCAACCAAAGTGAGCTGAAAGCTCCAAGCAGCTGCAGACTGAGCTGTTGGTTCTCAGTGGGATCAGCAGGACCAGTAAAGCTTTCCCACTACAGGGAGTCCTCTGAACCCTCATGCCCTGGTGGGACATTCTTCGCTGGATACTCAATGGACTCCTGGGGGAAGTGGAGAATTGTGTGTCTATCGATGTTGTCAGTCGAGGATGTTGAAGATTTATAAACATTTGGATTTATGATTACTGGTTTCCTGATGTTTGGAGTTGGAGGATCCCTGGCATATCAAGAAATTAAGAAGACGTGGGCAGCGTTTGAGGGGGTCGGCAGAGCAATCAACACTCAGACTGAGATGTTACGTGAGCTGAAGCATCCTCTGAAACTAAACCTTTCTCACATCCTGAAGCTTGTGCTAAATATGAGCCCAAAGTATGTGAACCAGGACCAGCAGTCACATCCAGACTTCAACCTGAATATGAACCACCAGTTGAGGCAAGACTAGAGTCTGGACTGCATTCAGCTCTTGAAAGACAGCCTCTGAAGCAGGGGCGTCTGTAGCTTGAGCAAACATTCGGGGCTGTAGCCCAGACATGAAAATAATTTTTAACGGGGGTTTTAAAAAAAAATTAAAAAAGGGGGTGTTAAAATGAAAATTTAACACACTTCATGACCAGCTGCTACACAATTAAGAGTTCAGCTTTGGCCACTAGCTCTGTCCCCATCTCATCAAGTTTGTAAGTTTCCCCAATTATTCATATTTAAGCAAACATGAATGTTCATATTTATCTGAAGAAGTCTAAGCATTGTCTCTTCAATACACCTTATAGCAAAATGTCCGTTTTTGTTATTTGTTGTCTTAGTCATATGTAACTTAGTATACAATGCAAAAACAATTTCCATACCATGTGGACCAGCTCGACTGGAGATGGTTGGTGATGGCTCAGGCACTCTTATTTCCCTTTCACAGTCTGAGCCCTGCACGTTATATTGTCCCTTGCTTTCTCCCTCAGCTTGGTGATGCTCTCCCTCCTCCATATCTTCACTGCTGTGATGTTCTCCCACCTCCTCCTGTCTCTGGTCGCCTTGGCCTTGTATTCTATCTCTGTCACGTTTCTGTTGCCCTTCTCCCTCTCCTTCTACCTCTTCTTCGTTTTCTCTCTCTCCTACCTCTTCTTCGTTTTCTCGCTCTCCTTCTACCTCAACACCTCCAAGTTGTTCATTTTCTACTTCTCTCGCCTTTTTCTTTGGTGAGAAAAAACTGCATATGCTCCCTTTCCTCTTCATTTTTGTAAGATGTAAATTTACAATGTTTCCCTTGACAGATGTTGAATGAATATTAGCTGTTGTACTTTACCTAGGCTAGGCTCAGACCTAGGCTAGGTCAGCTAGCTAACATTACATGTATAGTTAGCGAAATAACGTCCTTCACCGGATTTTTATCATCTCAAAATCAGAATCGCAACTATACTAGCACTGTGCTTTCATTATAATTTAACTTCTTGATAGATAGATAGTTAGATGATTAATAATCAGTACCTCTTTCCTTCCGTGTCTCCTTTCCTCGCGACTCCTGGTGTGCTCTCGTTTCGCGCCACTCAGTTTTCCAAACAAAGCAGTCTCTTGCCGCACTGGCGTCATCACGTGCTGCATTCACGACAGTCGGACATTGGAGATTCGCGCTCGTAAATATCGAATCGGCCATAACTTTTCTTTTAATTTGTTGCTCCCAACTGGGGTGGCAAGGCTATCGTTTAGGGTGGCATTTGCCACCCTATGCCACCCCGGTAGATCCGCCCCTGCCACGGAGCTTCTTCTTCTTCTTCTTCTTCTTCTTCTTCTTCTTCTTCTTCTTCTTCTTCTTCTTCTTCTTCTTCTTCTTCTTCTTCTTCTTCTTCTTCTTCTTCTTCTTCTTCTTCTTCTTCTTCTTCTTCTTCATCATCATTATAATACATATTTTATTTATGTCAGTCCAGAGAGATTTGGGGCTGAAGCCCCGAATGACCAGGTCTCTCGACGCCCCTGCTCTGAAGTAAACTGAAGCTGAAAGTTACTCAGATTAGCTTCATGGTGAAATATTTGAAACCTTCTTCACACACACTCTTGTTACGTACTTAGTCATTTACTTTTGCATCAGTTTTATTAGTTTTTGTTGCATTATAGAGAACTTTCCGGGTCTTTTTCTCTTTTAGAGCAAAGATGGAGACACCTGTGGAGCACCTGGAGGACCCTCCAACCCAGGCAGCTCCACCCCCTTCAGCAGGTAGGAGTCCAACAGTTTCTGCATGGAGACACCAGTAAGACACATGATGCTCAGACTGACCAATCACAGCTCCGGTTGTTTCTGTGTGGTTCCTTCAGCCTTCAGTTAGCAGTGACTGTTAGACTCTTTAACTACGTTATAAACCCTTAATACAGCTGCAGCAGTGGGCAGGAGGCAGGGTACAACACCCCACATTCACCTGTCAGTCACAACTCTGATATGTAAGGGAAAACACCAGTTACCATGGTGATAAGTGCCTAACAGTCTTATGTGATTTAAATTCCTTTAATCTAAAGATCTCTGCAGCCTGCCATCGGTTTGATGCCATCATTGAACAGAATGTAGAATGAGTTTTTAGGTGATGTCTTCTCCAGAATAACCAGAAACAAGTATATAGAAGTCAGCTCTATCCCGCTGATATCTGATCCAACACATCAGCCTTCATATCAGAGAGTATACGTCAGATTAAAATGAACTTTGATTTGGTCATTGAATCTCTACATTATTTTTGGTCACTGTCAGAGCGAACTCTGCTGCTTATTAAGTTCAGAGCTTTATGTGCAGCTGTCAGGATAATGGCAGATAGATATAAACTTTGCACAAATTATACAAGTTTTCATTTTGCTTTTGGAAACAAAAGTCTAAAAATGTTTTAGTTCTAATTGTGTTTATTTTGAAAATGCTTCAGATTTCCATCACTACTTTATAGCATTAGCTTTAATTTATCTTCAAACAGACCCACCCATCAAAAACCATCTGGTTAAATATAGAACAAACCATTTCTGATCAAGTTATCTTTGATCTGAAACAGGGACAACAGCAATGACTCTGACAGCCTGGAAGGTTCATAAAATCACAAGCACTCTTCTTGTGATTTACCTCAATTTTTGGAATACCTTGACTTTCAACCTTTTATGTCATTAAAATATTGTTTAACACCCTGGTCCCATTTTCTCATTTGGTTTGGGTGTGTGATATTAGGAAGAAACACTTTTTGGGAAATCTTCCACACAAACCGAGCTCAACAAAAGCACAATGAAAGCTATGTTCATGACTAGGGGTGGAACGGTACAAAAAACTCACGGTTCGGTACGTACCTCGGTTTGGACCCTACGGTTCGGTACATTTTCGGTACAGTGCCCGAAGGAGGCGTGTAGCGAGGTTCGAGCACATGTAATAGATATCTGAATCCTGCCTCTTCTACAGTGGAATATGGGCGCATAGCAGATGCGATGTAAATTCCAATTGCTTCGGTAATTTTTTTTGCTCTGCATGTATTCGTATCCAGGGGTTGTTGTAATACATTTGGGAGACGTAATTGGTCGGGTCTTTTCATGGTTTCTATAGAACGCATCTGACGGAGGTGTGTGGTGGTCGGTAGCTACGCCCCATGTCATGCTATCACGGCTGAAATGTTTCATCATACCACACAGACAGAACCGGCGCGTGTTTAATAAGTTAAACTTACTCGTTGTCTCCTTTGTCTGCGGCGCGCTGCTCTCCTTTCTTCCTTCATGAAACGAAGAAGTATGGCCTGCGCTTGATCCTGACTCTCTCTGTGAGCTCTTCCAGCCTCGATGTTAGACGCCTGATGTGATGTCCATGATTAATATCACCATCATGCAGACCATGAACACGGTTCCGCTGGGGAAGGACAGTTGTAAGAACGAAATTCGAGTAGGACAGTTCTGACAACTGCGTTCTTATAACTACTCTGTCCGAAAGCGTATATCTCTACGGACCAATCAGAGCTTGCATGTGGCAGTGTTTAGATGGGTCCTGAAGGAAACTCTTGCAAAATAAGTTCCGCGTTCAGATCAATATTAAACTTCCGTACCGTGTGTATTCTGCGTGGCAATGCACGAACCGTGACGGTTCGGTACGAATACATATACCGTGCCGGCCCTATTCATGACATCATTCATCACTGACTGTCAGCTTTCAAAATGTACATGGACCCCTGAAGTAGTCATGATTCACACGCATTAGTTTTACATTTCAACAACATTTACTGAAAAGTGAGATTCGTGTTCATGTCTATGACACCTTGCAGGGAGCGAACTCAACAGAATACGAACAGAGTTTGTGAAGAGGGTGACAGCAGAAAACCTCAAGCAGCTGCTTGATGCCCTCTTAGCAGATGGTGTCTTCAATGATTTGGAGAAAGAAGCAATAATCGAGGAGAACCAGATCAGAGCAGATAAGGCACGAAGACTCATCGATGATGTAAGAAGAAAAGGAGAGGAAGCCAGCAGGAAGATGATGGAACATCTTCAAAAATTTGACCGTACACTTTCCTCTCGGCTGCGTTTGTTGTCTGGCCCATCAGCACAAAAAGGTAAGGCCACATATTTCTGTTATAAGGGCTTATATTTTTATATTCCGTTATATTGACCAAATTAGTCTTTTGGACTAATAATTTAAACTTCTCTTAAAGAGCTGACATCCCTTATGGCCCTTTAAGACCAAGTGTGACATGTGCTTAGCCTTAGTTCAGCACACTGGTTGCAAATTACAGAGCAAAATAGACACATTATTTTGTTGTTGTTGGCAGGCAGGCAGGAAGCTATTGGGTGTTATGTATTGTAGGCTATTTGTAGTCAATAAGGAGGGTTAATCTGTCCTGTTCCCATCTATGTTGCAATGCAAATCTACACTGACAGTGATTCTGTGGGTGCAGGAGGGATCATCGCGAATAATTCACCCACACAACCAGCTTGTCCTCCATTTTTGCCTTGGCGTGCACTTTTCCTGCACAGCGACAAACCGTCATTACACAACGCAAGCTGTTGAAATGAATGGGTTACAGAGTGAAGCGGTGGGATTGTCTCATGAGGTCAGAGAGGGCCATTAGTAGGGGAGCAGTGTCATTTTTACAGACTTGAACCAACACCAGTTCAGTTCCACATTAGTTTGTGTAGTAGCTGCATCTGTGTGGCATGATAGATACAGTGGAGTCCCTCTTTAACCTCGGTATTAGTGGGAGAAAGACGTGTTTGGGAGATGCTCTTCAGTGGTATTTTCTTAGGGTGTACCTCTTGGTTTATGTTAGGAAATGTCTGGAGTTGCCTGTTTTCTGAGGGCTTTGAACAGGGTTATGGTTGCTAATGTGTTTGTAGCAAAGAATCTGTGATTTCAAGATGCGTTTGGATGTGTGTTTCAGAAGGAAGCTCCACCTGTGCAGCAGCAGGTGAATGTAGGGTTTGCAGTAAAGTTTGGTGTCGAGGATCTTCTGCAGTTGCTCAAAATTGTTTGATGTATTTATTTTTTTCACTTGGATTGTTTTTAGTGGGATTATCTTCTTGTTTTTCTTGGTTTGTGTTGTTCTTATGGTTGTTCTGGTTGGTAGTTTCTGGAAAAGTTGTGTTGTGGTTTGGATTCACAACTCCAAATATTTTACACCAAACTGTTACAAGTTGTTTTGTTATAGGGTTTGCAGACATGTGATCCTCCCCATCTACACTGAGTGTTAGAATGAATTGATAGGGACAAAAACATCGAAATTATTTGTGTCTTTCATTTGCAATAATAGCTTATATTCATGACTGTAACTAAGATAAGTGTCTCATCAGAGATTTAGGGAAATTTAGCTTTAAAGGCACGTGATTTCAGACTTTATTTTCTTAATATTTACGCTCCATACGCTGCTAAGTAACAGGAAATATTCTTATCTTCCATTTTGTCATTCAGAGGTTCTTCACAGGTGTCAACCCAAACTCAAGTTTAATCTGAAGAACAAGTTCCAGGATGTGTTTGAGGGGATTCCTAAAGCAGGAAAGCCAACCCTTCTGAATCAGATCTACACAGAGCTCTACATCACAAAGGGAGGGACTGGAGAGGTCAATGATGAACATGAGGTCAGACAGATTGAAGCAGCATCCAGGAAAGCAGGCAGAGCAGAAACATCCATCAGACAAGAAGACATCTTTAAAGGCCCACCTGGAAGAGATGAACCAATCAGAACAGTGATGACAAAGGGAGTGGCTGGCATTGGGAAAACAGTCTTAACACAGAAGTTCACTCTGGACTGGGCTGAAGGCAAAGCCAACCAGGACATCCAGTTCATGTTTCCATTCACTTTCAGAGAGCTGAATGTGCTGAAAGAGAGAAAGTTCAGCTTGGTGGAACTTGTTCATCACTTCTTTACTGAGACCAAAGCAGCAGGAATCTGCAGCTTTGAACAGTTCCAGGTTGTGTTCATCTTTGACGGTCTGGATGAGTGTCGACTTCCTCTGGACTTCCACAGCAAGGAGCCCCTGGCTGATGCTACAGAGCCCACCTCAGTGGATGTGCTGCTGACAAACCTCATCAGGGGGAAGCTGCTTCCCTCTGCTCGCCTCTGGATAACCACACGACCTGCAGCAGCCAATCAGATCCCTCCTGACTGTGTTGGCATGGTGACAGAGGTCAGAGGGTTCACTGACCCACAGAAGGAGGAGTACTTCAGGAAGAGATTCAGAGATGAGGAGCAGGCCAGCAGGATCATCTCCCACATCCAGACATCCCGAAGCCTCCACATCATGTGCCACATCCCAGTCTTCTGCTGGATCACTGCTACAGTTCTGGAGGATGTGTTGGAAACCAGGGAGGGAGCAGAGCTGCCCAGCACCCTGACTGACATGTACATCTACTTCCTGGTGGTTCAGGCCAAAGTGAAGAAGCTCAAGTATGAAGGAGGAGCTGTGACAGATCCACACTGGAGTCCAGAGAGCAGGAAGATGATTGAGTCTCTGGGAAAACTGGCTTTTGAGCAGCTGCAGAAAGGAAACCTGATCTTCTATGAATCAGACCTGACAGAGTGTGGCATCGATATCTCAGCAGCCTCAGTGTACTCAGGAGTGTTCACACAGATCTTTAGAGAGGAGAGAGGGCTGTACCAGGAGAAGGTGTTCTGCTTCATCCATCTGAGTGTTCAGGAGTTTCTGGCTGCTCTTCATGTGCATCTGACCTTCATCAACTCTGGACTCAACCTGATGGGAAAAGAAGAAGAACAAGAAGAAACAACAGACATTGATCTGAATGATCTCAATCAATGGGCTGTGTACAAGGCCTTAAAGAGTCCAAACGGACACCTGGACCTGTTCCTCCGCTTCCTCCTGGGTCTTTCCCTGCAGACCAATCAGAGGCTCCTACGAGGCCTGCTGACACAGACAGGAAGTAGCTCACAGACCAATCAGAAAACAGTTGATTACATCAAGTATAAGATCAGTAAGAAACTGTCTGCAGAGAGAAGCATCAATCTGTTCCACTGTCTGAATGAACTGAATGATCGTTCTCTGGTGGAGCAGATCCAACAGGCCCTGAGTTCAGGAAGTCTCTCCACAGATGAACTGTCTCCTGCTCAGTGGTCAGCTCTGGTCTTCATCTTACTGTCATCAGGAAAACCTCTGGATGTGTTTGACCTGAATAAATACTCTGCTTCAGAGGAGGCTCTTCTGATGCTGCTGCCAGTGGTCAAAGCCTCCAACAAAGTTGTGTGAGTACAGATATAGAGGGATGTGTGTGAATATCCTGCTGCTGTTTCTATAGTAGAGAAAGTCCCAGATTCCTACTTCTCTCATTATTTCCTCCTCAGACTGAGCAGCTGTACCCTCTCAGATGAAGGATGTGCAGCTCTGTCCTCAGCTCTCAGCTCCCAGTCCTCCAGCCTGACACAACTGGACCTGAGTATCGACGGCTCAGGAGTGAAGCAGCTGTCTGATGGACTGCAGAGTCCTCACTGTAACCTGGAAGCTCTCAGGTCAGGTTTCTCTGCTGTTTCAGCTTCATACAGTCTCTGTGATGCAATAATCTGAAAACCTCTTCACATCTGTTTTAAATCCACAAAGTAAAATGTCTCCAGATCTGTGTCACTTTCCTCTGATCTCGTCTGCGCAGCGCAGCACACACACATGAACTCTGGTGGAACATTTATTTATATTCTGGTAGAGTTACAGGAAATGATTCAGTATATCTGTTGTAGTTTTCTCAAAGCGTGTCATTTCCATCCACAAACACGTTTTTAACATCATGAGAACAAAGATGTGCAGAAATGTGAAAATATACATCAGATACGTGCAGAGTGATTTTTATGTTTGTGGATCCCTTTGTTCATGTTAAACATGTGAAATGTGGAGAAAACCCCTTGTTTCCATTAGATAACAGGAGAAGTATGATAAAGTGGAACATCCAGCTGATTTCAGCTCGGACTGTTGGAGGATCCAAACTGAACTGTGAGTCGGGCTGTTGGTGTGTCGTCTGTTTTACTGCAGTTATCAGAACAGACACCATCACTTTGGAGGCAAAGATGAGAGGCTGAACAGGTCCTGCTCCTCTGCTCCATCCAGCAGCTGGTTGGTCATGTGATCAGTCATGTGACCAACATCTTCTCTTTCTTTGTTTCAGAAAAAAGCCAAAAAAGCCTTCAGAGAGCAGAAAAAGCTTTTGGTGACATTCAGGAAGTTGTTTTCTGTTTCCATGAAGCTTTTCAGAGTCGCTGCTTTAAAACATGATGTGATCAAAGATTAGGACATAAATGAACAAGTTATCATGAAAATCTGCTTTGACTTGTTAACATAATGAGATAATTAACGACCGATCGAGGATCAGCCATCTTTATTGGTCACATGCAGCTGAACGCCGGCAGTGAAATGTACACTGCAACCAGCTCAACTGTGCAAGGCAGCAAAATAAGAATAAGACAGGGTGAGATGAATCTGACAGAAATGAAAATATACAAGTAAACATGTGAGTAGGAGCGGGGTGTTCCTGCTCTGGTGGTGCAGCGCCTGGTGTGGACCTCCTGCAGGGTGGGCAGTGCTGACCTCACTCTGTGGAGAGCTCTGCACATCACATGGATGCATGGTCTCTGCAGGTCAGCTGCAGTAAAACTGCACAAAACGGAGCAAAGTCACAAACTACAGAGAGACAGGAAGAGATTCACAGATGTGCAGAACACATTTCACATTTTAAATCAGTGTTTTTCTTCCATTTTAAAGCATGAAACTACAGATTAATCTGTATATCTGTGGATCAGCCTTTATGAATCAGTAATAAAGTGTTTCTGTGTATAGTGAGATATTTGTGGGCGATGGGAGACATTTTCATCATCTCTGCTGTGGATTAGTAATTGAAGTCCATTAAAAACTTGAATATAAAATATCAAGAATGGAACCATAGTGCACATCACCAGAGACTCCTAAGTAGAAGTTACAGAGATATTGTGGCTGCAGAGCAGCTTCACATCATTACTGTCCCTTATTTGACTGTTCTTATTAAATGTGACTGAATGTAAGACTGTTTAACATCTTCTCCTCAGGCTGAGCGTCTGTAACCTCTCAGATGAAGGATGTGCAGCTCTGTCCTCAGCTCTCAGCTCCCAGTCCTCCAGCCTGACAGAACTGGGCCTGAGTAACTACAACCTGCAGGATTCAGGAGTGAAGCTGCTGTCTGGACTGCAGAGTCCAACCTGTGGGCTGGAAACTCTCAGGTGAGGCTGTTTTCATGCTGGAGCAGAGTGCTGATAAATGTTAGCCTTTGTTCCCGGTGGGCAGCTCTGAAGTCAGCCCCACCATCAGTCTGATGGGATCAGTTCCTCAGCTTTGTTCCCCATGAAAGCCTCTGCTGTTTGAATCAGATTCTGAGACTGTCTCTGATGAGCTGCAGCTCCAGGGTGGAAAGGCTCAGCCACCGTGTGGACTCCTTGTTTCACTCATGATGCGTCTCTGAGCATAAAAACCACCGCACGGACATGATCACAGGCTTCTAACCCTGATGTTCCCTCTAAGTGGGCTTTCAGTCCACAGTCAGCATTAGAGCTGACTGATTCTGATCCCAGCTGTTGTTTTTCTCTGTAACTGTCTCCTCAGGCTGAGCGTCTGTAACCTCTCAGATGAAGGATGTGCAGCTGTGTCCTCAGCTCTCAGCTCCCAGTCCTCCAGCCTGACACAACTGGACCTGAGTAACAACAACCTGCAGGATTCAGGGGTGAAGCAGGTGTCTGCTGGCCTGAAGAGTCCAAACTGCAGACTGGAAACTC
Source organism: Odontesthes bonariensis (assembly GCF_027942865.1). Taxonomy (NCBI): domain Eukaryota; kingdom Metazoa; phylum Chordata; class Actinopteri; order Atheriniformes; family Atherinopsidae; genus Odontesthes; species Odontesthes bonariensis. Next base: position 8,162,718 of record NC_134516.1, read on the forward strand.
TCAGGTAACAGAACACCTGTGGATGCTCTTTGTATGATTGTTCCAGCAGCTTTAGGCCTCTGACACCACAGGAACTCACCTGAACCTGGAACCTGAACCTGGAGCAACCTGGAACAACCTGGAAAGTCTTTTTTAGCTCATTTGCTCAGTTTCCTTTTGGGCTGCGTTCTCCTCCAGTAAATAATGTAGAGTGCAGATTCCTACAAAGTTCTTTGAGTGAGTTGTCCTCCTGAGCCCACCTGATGGGCGGGGCAAACCAGCTGTAAACAAGCGTTGGACCTCGTTCCTTCTGACTGAACTGATACGCATGACATTACGTTCCCTTTCAGTGGATTCCCTCGCTACAACACATACAGTATGGGACATGTATACTCGCCCCGCAGAGCAGCCGTCAAACCTGGCTCAGAACCATGTTCAGGCTTCTAGGGGCCCATGATTAAGAGGGGCACAGAGAGGCCCCAATAAAATTAACAATAACTTTATTTGTTTTGGAAACATTAAGCCCCCCCCTCTCTATTTATGTGAAATGGTTCAGTCCGACTGGATCAGCTGCAGCGCCGCAGCGGGTAAGAAGGCAGAGAAGGCCATATGCCTCAAAGTCAGGTAGCCAAACACGAAAAGAAAGCAAAGAAAGAGGAGAAGGAACACATTTTTGAAAACCAAAAACGGACTGAAAATGCCATCAAAAATAGCATCAAAATGCATAGTTTTATGTAAAATAGCATCATAAATTCATCATAATTCATCATAAAGCCTTCTGACCGGCTGTTTGGGGCCCATGAAAATAATTCTTAAATCCCTAGCGGCGCCCCTGCTGACGAGCGTCTCAGTTTCACATCAGTGAAATCAGCTTCTTCTTCACTGCTGCTCTCACTGTGGTGCAGACCATATTTTTATCTGAACACGACTCAGTGGGGAGTGTCTGCATGTGTTCGGGGCTAAAATGGGAGCAGAAATCAGGTCCATCCACGTGTGTGTAGTTTGATTCTGACTCAGATTTGTGAAGACACAGAGTCAATAATGTGAGACAGTTGCAGACATTCAGCTTCAGCTTCAGAGCAGTTCTCTCAGAGTTTCTGTTGTTCTGTGTGTCTGCAGCCTGTCAGGCTGTCTGATCACAGAGGAAGGCTGTGCTTCTCTGGCTGAAGCTGTGACCTCCAACCCCAAATCCCATCTGAGAGAGCTGGACCTGAGCTACAACCATCCAGGAGCCTCAGGAGAGAAGCTGCTGAGGGCTGCACTGAAGGATCCACACAAACTCAGGTATGGAGAGGCCTGCTGCAGTCTCACAATGTCTGATAGAGGAGGAAGAGCTGGGAACATGTTCTCTGTCCTGCACTCAGCCCTGTGCTTCTGCTTCCTGCTGAGTGTTACATGAACAATCACACATGTAGGAGCCTGTTTCCTTTGCTCACAGCACCAACGCTGGTTGGACATGAACAGCAGATATTTGTGGAGGAGGTCTCCAAGGAGAACATCTGCAGGAACAACAGTGAGAAGTGTCTGTTGGTCCTCTGACCCTGGATCAGACGCAGAGATGGGTCCAGGACATGTTAGCTTAGCTTAGCACAGAGATTTCTAGAACCATGTTCAGCGTACATCTGGAAATGCGTACATGTGGGTTAGACCTGCGTCCTGAGAGAGGATCTGGATGTTTGGCTGCCCTGAAACATTCTGAGAGGAGGAGTCAGCAGAAACAATGTGACCATCAGGAGAGACCATGATGTCAGAGACTGAAGAGATTTCAGCAGAGTGTTTGAAGCTCATATTTGGCTTCAGAAATTAGAGAAAAATCAAAGTGAAAATTCTTCCAAAGTTGAAGAGTTGAATTCAGAGACAGAAACTTCATCATCTCCATCATCTGACTGCAGAAAACATTTAGTTTGATCTTGTTTTTATTGGGTTTTCAGCGCCAACGTTCAGTTTCTACACTTTTCTCTATCCAGCTGGAGATGATAATTACACACATTATATCCAAATTAAGATCAAAAGCAAACAAGAGACGAACAAAACAAATATCCACTCCCAAATGAATACATAAAACATCCATCCATCCACCTTCTCCACCCGCTGAATCCGTCGGTCGGGTCGCGGGGGGGCCGGAGCCCCTCCCAGCGGGGCCAGAGGCGGGGTTTACCCTGGACAGGTCGCCATCCATCACAGGGCCACATTAAATATGTTAAATCAAATATACACATTCAGACATTCACATGTACAAGCCCACACAGAAATAAGTGATGAGGAAACCAGCACTGAAACATTGTGAGGCTCTGTGTGGATGATGGGAAACAGGTGGCAGAGGAGGAAGGCTAACCAGTCTCATTGTGTTCATAAAGAGCCGACAGGACTCCAGCGGTTAGTAAAGATGGACTTTAGGAGCCTTCATAGATTTGCAATGTGCTCCATCTGATGGAGGTCCCAAACCTTCTGGATCCAGATGTTATATGAAGGGGGGGTTCAGCCATCTAATAGTTCTGCAGCTCAGTGCTGCTGTGAGTAATATATGTACAGATGTTTCTCTGACCTCCCATTCAGCCCTTTAGGCATCACTCCTAATAGAGCCACAGCAGCATCCCGAGGTATAGAGCATCAGATACCTCTCCCCAGAGTGTCTTTACTTTGGGACATAAGCAGAATATATGGGTATGATTGGCAGCATGTGCTCCACCATTCCTCCAGCATCAGCTGGAATGGGACCGGCTCATTCTAGATACTATTTCTGGAGTCCTGAAAAATGTGACAATTATTTTCCTCCTTTCAGGGTGGAGCCTGCTGGAGAACGATGGCTGACACCAGGTCTGAGGAAGTGTGAGTGTGTTTTTCATCTGATTCATGACATCCAGCCATCGTCACACTGTCACATCACTCATTGATCAAAGTGAACAGATGATAGATCAATAACTGCAGCTGGACTGTGTTTGTTCTCTCGTTCAGATTCCTGTCAACTCACAATCGACACAAACACAGTGAACATGAAACTGAAACTGTCTGACAACAACAGGAAGGTGACACATGTGGAGAAGGTTCAGTCATATCCTGATCATCCAGACAGGTTTGATTGCTGGTATCAGCTGCTGTGTAGAAATGTTCTGACTGGTCGCTGTTACTGGGAGGTCGAGTGGAGAGGAAGAGTTTCTCTATCAGTGAGTTACAGAGGAATCAGGAGGAGAGGAGGAGGAGACTGTGAGTTTGGATGGAATGATCAGTCCTGGAGTCTGAGCTGCTCTGATGGATGTTATTACTCTGTCTGTCACAATCAGAGAGAAACACCCATCTCCTCCTCCTCCTCCTCCTCCTCCTCCTCCTCCTCCTCCTCCTCCTCCTCCTCCTCCTCCTCCTCCTCCTCTGTCTCTAACAGAGCAGCAGTGTATGTGGACCGTCCTGCTGGCACTCTGTCCTTCTACAGAGTCTCCTCTGACACACTGATCCACCTCCACACCTTCAGCACCACATTCACTGAAGAACCTCTGCATCCTGGATTTGGGTTCTGGTTCAGGTCATCTGGTTCCTCAGTGTCTCTGTGTTGAGTATACAGAGTGTCCTCCTGTCAGAGAATCCCTGCTGAACAGATAGTTCAGTCTGTTCATGTCTGTCTCTTTCACTCAGAAACACCTTTTCAGATTCATGGACTCAGTCAGTTTCTGTTTGAAACTCTTCTAAATGATTCCTTGGAAACTTCTTCCTCTTCCAGTCCTTTAAAGATGGAAGCTGCCATTCTTCCAGGATGTTGTTTTTCTGTGTGTTTCCAGTCAAAGCTTCACACTGAGTATCAGCAGGTTGTGTTTCTCTGCAGCTGACTTCAACTGAGACCATTCAGCTGAAGTCAGCTGCAGTTAGTTTGCTGCACATGTGACAAACTGTGACATCAGAGAGGAATCACTGAGCTGCCATCAGCCCAGATGGATTCCAACCTGCTGACAGATGTTCACTGATTCTGCTCCAATGAGCAGAGGTCTGGTGAGCAGCCGGGGTTCATCCTGATGTTTCACACATTCACTTCCTGTTAGATGATGAAAGGGACACCTGGACTGGAGCTGGTTCCTGATGGCAGCATGTTGCTGAATGTTGCTGTTGAACGCTCACAAAGAGGACTGAAAGGATCCGTTACAAACAACATGTGGACCTGAACAGTCCACAACATCTGCTTTGGACTGGAAAATATTTACTGTTTACTGTGTGAAATATAAAGTTTGCTATGATCACATGATTTAAAGTGAACTGATGTTGAAATCCCAGGGTTTTCATACATTCACATGTTTAATTTGTCCCTTTGTGTACATGTACAGACAGTAATAATACAGAAAGTAAATGTAATGCAGAACTAAATAAACACCAATCTTTATTGATTTATATAGAGAGTAATTTCTGTATAAAATGTGTGTTTAACTGTGTAGCTGGATACCCAAGCAGCTGTAATGTTGGAGTAAAAAAAGACATCCAACCAGGAACAGAATGTGAAATAAAGAGGCAGATGTGCAGGTTTCCAGCCCACAGAGGAGTCCCAGTCCAGCCGGCTGCTGCAAACAGTGAAATCCTCTTTGTAGCTGCCATCAGGAGTGAAAGTCCCGGCTTTGGGCTGGTTTGTTCAGTGAGGTTTTAAAGCCTCCGGGTCGGCATTCAGGCATCCCTGTGTTGGTGCTTATAGAAGTGACTGTAATGGGACGAGCTGCTGACACCACGATGAGAGAGAGAAAAGGTTTGGAGTTGGAATTTAATCAGAGGAGTCGGTTTCTGAATGGAAGTGTTTAAGAAAGCCATCATCCGAAGAAATGTTCCCAAAGCTGAGCTTTTAGTGAATTCCCAGGAATATTGCGTGTGACCTGTTGGCTCCGGGCGTCAGACTGATTCTGAGCTGTTTAGAAGCTTTGGGCTCAATCCCCAGGCAGTAAAAAAGTATTTAAAGCTCAGCAGCACACAGGTGAGGAAGAAATGAAGCGGAATGGTTGTTTATCACTGTGGTGAGACAGCTCAGAGTGATCGAGAGGGTTTCAGTTCTCACAAGTTGTTTTCAATTTAGGGGATTTGATGAAAATCATTTTAGTGTAAAAACTCAGAGAAGAATCAAATGTGCTCACAGTTTGCAGCAGAATAAGAAGTAAAAAAATAATTGGGCCAATATGAAACGTTTCAAAAACAACAATTAATTAAAGAAAGTCAAATTTCTGGTTTTACACAACTTAGAATATTTTAACACAGTTATGTACGTGTTCAGCAAATCTACATGAATATTAAAGTCACCCACTACTACTCAGCACTAACTGGGATAGAAACTCTGAGAATTAGGAATAAACATACTTCATTACCACAGCCAAGTGTGAGAAGCTGTGGAGATGTAAATATTCACGTGTTCTGGCTCTGTCCTAAGATCGCAAAATTTTGGGAAGATGTTCATTTAATTATAGGAAGAATTTTGGATAATGGTGTATCCAAGTCTTGTACATTATTTTATCTTGGCGTCATTACGGGAAATGTTGTGTTGAAAGATGATACATGTTGAAAATTATGTTCGTTGCCTGTAAAAAGGCAATTACAAGAAAATGGTACAAGACAGACCCACCATCACAGGAAGACTGGATGAAAATGATGGACGAAATCCATATTATGGAACAACTGACTTATGAAATAAGTCTTATGACTTATGAAGAGGATCAATGCTGCCAGAAGTGGGAGAAATGGACCGAATACATAAAAACGACAGGACGTGGACCATCATGTTGACATTAAAAAAGGCTCTAACTGCAGAAGCATGCTGATCCAACATATTCTTTTTTCAGATCTTTGTTTTTTATTTGTTCCCCCCTACCCCCCGCCCCCCTCTACAATGTTTATCCAATGCTAAGGAAAAACAATAAAAAGAAAGTATTAAAAAAATAAATGTTCTGACTGGTTGCTGTTACTGGGAGGTCGAGGGGAGAAAACAGTTTTGTACGCGTCAGTGTTGATTCTGCTCATTGTAGTTTCCGGATGCTCCATTCGAGTGAATGTGTCCAGATGTTGGACTGTTCCTTTTTCAGTGTAGAACAATGTGTGTGAGAGCCATGTAATGTCCATGTTTGATGCTGAAAGAGACGGTGCTGCTCTGACCCCCCTCCTCCTTTCAGGGTGGAGCCTGCTGGAGAACGATGGCTGACACCAGGGCTGAGGAAGTGTGAGTGTGTTCTTCATCTGATTCATGACATCCAGCCATCGTCACACTGTCACATCACTCATAGATCAAAGTGAACAGATTATAGATCAATAACTGCAGCTGGACTGTGTTCGTTCTCTCCTTCAGATTCCTGTCAACTCACAATCGACACAACACCCACCACCTCCTCGTCTTTTCTTTCTAACAGAGCAGCAGTATATGTGGACCATCCTGCTGGCACTCTGTCCTTCTACAGAGTGTCCTCTGACACACTGATCCACCTCCTGCTCCTCCTCCTCCTCCTCCTCCTCCTCCTCCTCCTCCTCCTCCTCCTCCTCCTCCTCCGTCTCTAACAGAGCAGCAGTGTATGCGGACCGTCCTGCTGGCTTTGGTTTCTGGTGAAATGCTTGAGCGTGAGCGGTCATTTGTGTCATATGTCTCTGTGATGGCCAGGTGTACCCCGCCCAATATCTAATATAATAATATGGATCTCGCCCAATAACGGCTGGGATAGCCCCCCCACCCCTGACTGAATTAGATTAAGTGGGTATAGAAAATGGATGGATGGACATGTTTGTCATTTATAAATGTACATGTATACATTTGTATGTGTGTTCAGCCAGGTCACCTGTTTCAGTCCTGCTCAGATGGAAAGAAAATGCTCTCTTTCTTTCCAACATCAGCGATATTAATGAGCATGTTCCCCCCTCCATCTGATTGTTGCTTCAGAGTCAACATGACCAGTCTACCTGATACCAAAGCAGGATGCCTCCCAGTCCCAGACTGGCTGTTAGATGCTCAGTTACCATTTTGACCTCCATCGGGATCCCTCCCTAATATGAGATAACTCCTCAGTGAGGACATGATGGAGGAAATAAGCAGATGATGGCTGATAGGAGTCAGGAGTGAGAGTAAGACTGATGAAGTTTATTCATTTTAAAACAAATCCCAACCAGGTTACAAGCTGCTGTTAAACTCAGATGAAAATTAAATCTGATCCTGTTGCTGCCGTCCCTCCTATCTGTCCTGCCCCTCCCTTCTACCTGTCCTGCCCCCCCCCCCCACCTGTCCTGCCCCCCCCTCCTACCTGTCCTGCCCCCCCCCCACCTGTCCTGCCCGTCCCTCCTACCTGTCCTGCCCGTCCCTCCTACCTGTCCTGCCCCCCCCTCCTACCTGTCCTGCCCGTCCCTCCTACCTGTCCTGCCCCCCCTCCTACCTGTCCTGCCCCCCCCTCCTACCTGTCCTGCCCCTCCCTCCTACCTGTCCTGCCCCTCCCTCCTACCTTTCCTGCCCCTCCCTCCTACCTGTCCTGTCCCTCCCTCCTACCTGTCCTGCCCCTCCCTCCTACCTGTCCTGCCCGTCCCTCCTACCTGTCCTGCCCCCCCTCCTACCTGTCCTGCCCCTCCCTCCTACATGTCCTGCCTGTCCCTCCTACCTTCTCCTGCCCGTCCCTCCTACCTGTCCTGCCCCTCCCTCCTACCTATCCTGCCCCTCCTACCTGTCCTGCCCCTCCCTCCTACCTGTCCTGCCCCTCCCTCTTACCTGTCCTGCCCCCATCAGGGTTAGAGCTCTGACTGATTCCAGGAAGCAGCTCACCTGTGTCTGTGGAGCGGAGCGTCTTCTTCTTCAACACTTGGCTTGAAGAAACTGTGAGTTTGAACTTTGTCTTCAGTAACCTTCCTGTTTGTTTCTGCTCTGAAATGTTTGGGGAACATGTTCACTTCTTATTCCAGGTCCAGTTTTATCACTCGAAGAACTTTGAAGAAAAATCTGAATCATTATAATTTACATTGTTGTTGATTAGAAACATATTATTTATTGTTTTATTCCCAAAATAAATCACATTGTGTTTTAATTTGTGGGGATAACTGCGGTTTCTTCCACTGAAGTCAGACACAGAAACTCTCTGCTGTTTATCTCTTAAAGACAAAAGGTAACACCCTGGATGGAGGTGTGGCTTTCTTGTTGTGTAACTCAGTGAGTCAGACAGGTTTTTCAAGGTTTTTAAATTCCATCACCTTGATCATAACCCACCTCCATGTTCCAGTACAGTCGGTACACGTCAGGCCAGTTTTTCCTTGTTTCTCTGTGTTCAGTTTCCTGTCTTCACTGAATAAAAATGTCTCTTTATCCCACAAACAAACTTAAATTCCAGCATGTTTTACATCTGCTTTATTGTATCGCTGAATTAGAGCTGCAACAACACGTCATTTATCTAGAGATTAGCTGAAAATTATTGTTTTTCTTGTGACTTTTTCAAGTATCTTAGAGAGGTTTTTTTATACTTTTCTTTTGAAAATCTGTTGAAAACATCACCTGAAAAACAAGTTTTAGTGGCGTCTCTGATATAAGTTTCTCTGTATGAAGAGTCAAATTACTGGAACTGGAGTTTTGAAAAGTTTTCTGGTTTAATTTTGACCTTTTATTGCATGTATTCATTTAAAATATCTGTTTTATTCTCTAGCATCACTTTGCTGAGAAACACATTTAATGACAATAATGATTCAACTGAAACTGATGTGGGACAGAGAATCTGAGCCAATCAGAGGAGCAGCTGATCTTTTTACATAAATGATGGAGAGGAGGATGTGAGTTGATATGCAGATGAATGATCTGTGTCTCCTCTGCAGAAGAAGGTAGAAAGTGTGTGAGAGCTGATGTGAGTTCAGCAGCATGGATCAGAGTGAGGACACTGAAACCTCTCTGTGTGGGGAACATGAGAGCCAGAGCAAAGCTCAGAGGTGAGGTGACCATCTCTAACTGTCCATGACTCTTCTCCATGTCCCAGCTCAGCACTCACATCACCAACCACCTTTATTCACAGGAACCAACCAGAGCCTGAACCTGAACCAGAACCTGAAACCGAACCTGGACCCAGCTGTGTGTCCTTTAAGAGCGACCGGTCGAAGGAGTTCTTCTTTGATTTCAAACAGAATGTTCCAACAGCCCAACAGTGAGTAGCTGTCAGTATTCAGTGGAGGCTGCATGATGTTTCAGATGATAACTGTTCCACCCAGGTAATGGAGGACGTAGGAGCAGGAGTTTTAATTCCAAAGCTTTTATTTGTGAGGACAGATGTTTAACAAGTTCCTCCAGAGAGAAACTAGTCAGGCTATAAAATATTATAGCCTGACTATAATATAGCATCTCCAGGATACTGTGCAAGTTTTATTGATGATTTTTCTGAATTATTGTCTGTTATTTCGACTGATTTTAACCATTTTATCTTGACCGGGGATTTTAACATTCACATGGATAATATGACGGATGGTACTGCCAAAGAATTTTCTTCTGTGCTGGACATGTTTGGTTTGTTGCAACATGTAACAGAACCAACGCACCTTCGAGGTCACATTCTGGACCTTGTCATTTCTAAAGGTGTTGATATTTCTTCTGTTGTGGTTATTGATTTGGCCTTGTCTGACCATTTTTGTATTTTATTTGATTACATATTACTCAGAATGTTCAAACAACCAGCTTCTCAGTTAAGAAGAGGTACATCAATGAGAAAACAAGTGCTCAGTTTAGGGAGGCCATAGCTATGTTACCAACAATGAGCGCAGAGTCGGTTGAAGGAATGCTGGATCATTTTAACTTGAAAATGTTTAATGTAATGGAAGCTGTTGCACCGATAAGAATCAAGAGCACCTTGATCAAACAGAAAACCCCATGGAGAAACACCACTACGGTCAAAAATCTGAAAAGAGAATGCAGGAAAGCTGAACATAAATGGAGGAAAACAAAGCTTCAGATTCACTATGAGCTATACAAAGAAAGCCTGCGTAGTTATAACAATGAGCTGTGCAAGGCCAGACAGCTGCATTTATCTGAAATGATTAATAAGAATGTCAACAATTCTCGAACTCTGTTTGCTATGGTTGAAAAACTCACAAATCCTCCTAAACAGTCAAACCCAGACCTCCTCTCCACTGAGAAATGCAATGAATTTGCCAACTTTTTTAGCCAAAAAATCAAAACAATTAGACAAAACATTAACGCAACACAGACAAACAAGAAAACTAATCTGTGTCCAAAACCTAGAAATAACTCTGACGTTATGTCACAATTTAATATTGTTCATTTAAAAATCCTAGAGGAAACAGTTCGGCAGCTGAAATCAACAACTTGTTCTCTGGACATAATACCATCCGACTTTTTAAAAACTGTTTTTACCTCAGTAGAAAGTGATCTCCTACGAATAGTTAACAGCTCACTGGCATCAGGCATTTTTCCCAAGTCACTAAAGACAGCTGCCATTAAGCCACTCCTAAAGAAGAGAACTCTAGATGCCTCTATGATGAACAACTACAGACCTGTCTCTAACCTCTCTTTTATATCCAAGATTATTGAGAAAGTTGTATTTAACCAGCTCAACGACTTTCTGAATGAAAGTGGAAGTCTTGATAAGTTTGAATCAGGCTTCAGACGTCATCACAGCACTGAAACAGCTCTGGTCAAAGTGTTAAACGACATTAGGTTGAATACTGATTCTGGTAATGTTTCAGTCCTGGTCCTGTTGGACCTCTGCGCTGCGTTTGATACTGTAGATCACAGAATCCTGTTGCACAGGCTGGAAAACTGGGTTGGACTTTCTGGAGCGGTCCTTAACTGGTTCAGGTCCTACTTAGAAGGCCGGAGTTATTTTGTTACTATTGGCAGCTATGAATCTGAGCGAGTGGCCATGACTTGTGGAGTCCCCCAGGTGTCAATTCTTGGACCTCTTCTGTTTAACTTGTATATGCTCCCTTTGGGTCAGATATTGCAGAATTTTAACATCAATTATCACAGTTATGCAGACGATACACAACTTTATGTGTCTCTGTCACCGGACGACTGCAGCCCAGCAGACGTACTGTGTCAGTGTCTGGAGGAAGTAAACACCTGGATGAGAGATAATTTTCTACAATTAAATGAAGACAAAACTGAGATCATTCTGTTTGGGAGCAAAGAGAAGAGGGTCAGCGTTGTTAAATATCTTGAGACTCGGGACCTTACAATCACTGACCAAGTTCGTAGCCTCGGAGTGTTGATAGACTCAGATCTGACTTTCAGCAGCCACATCAAAGCTGTCACCAAGGCATCTTTTTACCACCTCAGAAATATCAACAGAATTAAAGGTTTCCTCTCCCAAAAAGACCAGGGCCCTCATTTATCATTAGTGCGTAGAATCCCTTCTAAATCCTGTCGTAGGAGTGAAATTTAGAATGTGCCCAAGTACAAAAAAATCGGCATTCATCAAACGTTCTTAGACAGGTCGTACACACACTGGTAGGTAATCTGCAATGATAAATACCACACCTGCCAGTTCACCTTGCGCGGGCACGAGCAGACTAATTTGCATCATGGAACGCCCCCAAGTAACCATATATGGCACCAACATTCCCTTTAAAAGCCACCGGAACTTGCTTGCTTGCGCTGGACTCAGAGCGCGGATCTCGAAAACACATGAGAAGCAATACAGAATCATACGCGGCGGACAGCACAGCTTTATGCCAATTACGCACACAGGCTCCACACCTCCACACACGCATCGCGTCTCCAATCATAACTCATTAGGGGAAATCACATTTTGCCAATATTTTTTGGCCATCGGGCAACGACATTGAGAAGCAGCATATCACTGTCGCATATAAGCTGTACATTAATGGAGTGCTTCCCCTTCCTATTCACGAGGTTGTATTCGTGCTGTGATGGTGCTTTTAGTGCGACGTGAGTGCAGTCTATTGCTCCTATTACGTTGGGGAACTGCGCGATACCATAAAAACCTCGCTTAATGCTGCCTGGCGTGGACCCCCATAAGGGAATCGAATGTAAGTCGGGGCCAAATAAATAATCGCATCCAACACTGTGGGCAGAATTCGGCTCATGGACGGCTGAGAAATGCCGCATCGATGGCCCCAATTCACGGCAGAGGTTGAGCAATATATGTTTTGGAAATCTGAACCTGCTTAGAAGCCACTCACTACTTTCTGCCAATAAATCTGCACGCTCCCTAAACACGCGCTCCCTCCGTAGCGCACGGTTTTCCAGATCCTCAAGCAATGCAAGATGGGCCATGTTGCGTTCTGAATGGCATGTCCTACATGTGCCTTTTATACCCATATCAATTAAACTAGGCTGATTATTGTCAGGTCTTCTGGTGAAACAATTATTGTTACACTCTGAATGAAATGCAATGAACGCCAGGTAGGTCTAATGCACCGTGCTTTGGAATTGCATAGGCTACACGGACCCAAATGCCGTCAGACATACTGTAATGTAACAATCTAATGAACATTGTAATATTCCCCTGTGCAGCGATCAACACCATTTGAAGTTTCGTAATTCTACCACTAGGCAATGTGCGTAAGCATGGTCAAAGCTGTGCGTAGATTTACGCACATTTCTAAGTTCAAGTACATGTTCATAAATCCCACACTTTGCTCAGGAATGATCGCACGCACGCTTTACGCACAGATCTGTTCCTAAGAACGCTTGATAAATGAGGGCCCTGGACTGGAGCTGGTTCCTGATGGCAGAATGTTGCTGAATGTTGCTGTTGAACGCTCACAAAGAAGACTGAAATGATTCTTTACAAACAATATTTAGACTTTAACAACATCTGCTTTGGAAGTTCCTGATGTTCAACATGAAAATCCTCCCAGTATTTCACTGTTAGTTTGTTTGGTTCATTCTGTCTTTATTTGGACTTTCTGACATTTTCACATGTTGAATTATTGATTTTTCATCATTGTTCACCACAATGTTAATTTTTTTTTAAATTCTGTCTCAAAGACTTTACATGTGAAATGTAGACTTTTAATCAACATTCAGATTTTTTTTGATGAAAATTTCTCTTCTATATCAAATTTGTTCTTCAAGTCTGAACATTTAGATTTTTAAATGGTTCCACACTTTCTGTATATATGTATATATGTGTATATATTGTTTTATCTGATTACTTTCACTTTGATTAAAATATATACAAAATCTCAGATTTTATTTCTCAGATTCTTTTTTAAATGTTTTTTTTTTCTGAATATATTTAGCCGCCAGGGGTCAATTCTTGGACCTCTTCTGTTTAACTTGTATAAGCTCCCTTTGGGTCAGATATTGCAGAATTTTAACATCAATTATCACAGTTATGCCAACGATACACAACTTTATGTGTCTCTGTCACCGGACGACTGCAGCCCAGCAGACGTTCTGTGTCAGTGTCTGGAGGAAGTAAACACCTGGATGAGAGAGAATTTTCTACAATTAAATGAAGACAAAACTGAGATCATTCTGTTTGGTAGCAAAGAGAAGAGGGTCAGCGTTGGTAAATATCTTGAGACTCGGGACCTTACAATCACTGACCGAGCCGGTAACCTCGGAGTGTTGATAGACTCAGATCTGACTTTCAGCAGCCACATCAAAGCTGTCACCAAGGCAGCTTTTTACCACCTCAGAAACATCAACAGAATTAAAGGTTTCCTCTCCCAAAAAGACCAGGAGAAACTCATCCATGCATTCATCTCCAGTAGACTCGATTACTGTAATGCTCTTTTAACTGGACTTCCCAAAAAGAGCATTAAACATCTGCAGCTCATTCAGAACGCTGCTGCTAGAGTTTTAACCCGGACTAAGAGATCTGAACACATCACACCAGTTTTAAAATCTTTACACTGGCTTCCAGTCAGTCACAGAATAGATTTTAAAAGCCTGCTGATGGTTTACAAATCCCAGAATGGTTTAGGCCCAAAATACATCTGTGATATATTCAGAGAATATAAACCCAGCAGAGCTCTTAGATCCAAGGACTCAGGTCAGCTGGTCCAGTCCAGAGTCCAGACTAAACATGGAGAAGCAGCATTTAGCTGTTATGCTGCAAACAAGTGGAACAAACTGCCAGTACAGATTAAACTTTCACCAAATGGAGACGTTTTTAAATCCAGGTTAAAAACATTTCTTTTCTCATGTGTCTATGCATGAAATATCTTTTAACTTATCTAGACTGTTGCCTGATTTTAAATTCATTTAAATGATTTTATTTGTTTCTTTGTATATTCTTTTATGTATTTTTAATGCTTCTTGCACTCCCTGCTGCAATGCTTTTATTTTATGTAAAGCACTTTGAACTGTTTGTACATGAAATGTGCTATACAAATAAATTTGATTTGATTTGATTTGATTTGATTCAAAGCAGGTCTGTTTAAGAGTTGTTCTTCATTCAGATAGCTTTCATAAGGTGTGTGCACATTAAGAATGATGAACACGTGATCACATCATGACCTCACAAGGCCACACGATCCATGTTGGATTATTGGAGCGGCTGCCACTGCATGCTCTGACTGGATATAGAAGAGTGGAAGCTGATGCCTGAACGCCTCCATGACATCAACATCTGAGTGTGAGCAGCAGAAACTTCCAGATTCCACTTAAAGAAACTGTTGGTGCTGCCAGAGAGGAGGAAAATAAAGCTGTTTGTTCTCAGCTTTTCTCAGAGTAGCAGCAGGAAGCTGCTGCGGGTTAATTATTGATGAATTAAAGTCATATGAAGCTGCTAAAGCAGCTGACCTTTGATCACTTTAAGACTCTTTCAGGGTTTGAAGACTTTCAGATTTTCAGAGTGACGGCAGCCTGCAGACAGAGGACTGATGTCGGAGAAGAAGCAGAGGATTTCCTCTTCTTCTACACAGACCTGGTCCACACAGCAGAGATCTGCAGAGGGAAGAAGTTCGTGGAAGAAGCTGAGTAAGTGACACTTTGATTCATTTAAGGCGAGACGGTGGGCAAAAACAGTGATTTTTCATGCAGTGGTCAATTTTGGGCCAGTCTACTCCTTCAATATGTGTTATTTAAAAACATAAATTAAAATGTTTATTTCATCACATTTTGTTTAATCGCGGCGGTACATTTTGCCCAAATTTACCAAAATGAATTCCCCTATTTAAATCTTTCAATGCCGTTTTCTCAAAATCAGTATTTTTTTAATATCAATATCTCAGCCTATGGAGCACCTACTGACACCAAACTTTCCAGTTATACACTTAGCAGTATTCTGAAGATATTTACAGAAGGATTTGTTGATAAATCATTCCTGACCTGATTTACGTGACATTATAATAAAAACATATTGCGAAAATCGATGTTTTTTAGGCTATGGACAGTATATTTTGATTTCCTAGGAAATGAAAGCAGATATCCTGAAATTCCTCTGTAATTTTCTTTTCATTTGTGTGTAAACCAAATGAAAAAAGAATTTTGCACCTGGTTTTATCATATGTTCAGATCTATCTTCCGGAAATATATGTAAATGTGCGCATATTTAATGAGATGATGCCTCATTTGCAAAATTAAACATACAAATTTCTAAAATTTGTAATACATATTTTTTTCATACTTGTATAAGTAATCAACTGAGGAAGTTTCATGGTGATATCTATTATTTTAAAATATTACCCTATTCACCTGTAGTGTCTCGCCTTAACAAAGCCTCAGAACAGAGAGAGATTTCCTCTGCTGATGAGACACAAGTCATGTGAGCTGAGAGTAAACAGCAACAATCAGTGTGTTGATGAGGAGCTGCAGCTTGTTAGCAACATGAAATGTTTCCCACTCAGTCTGCTGCTGTTTTCTCCTCCAACAGAGGAACTCTACTTTACTTTACTTACTTTACTTTACTTTTATTTTTCAGGACATTGCACATTAATGAACATATACATAGTGTACATACATGTAAATGTGCCAGATTTTAGCACAAATGCTAATTTCCATCTGGTGTCCAAATAGGCAGGCTAGGTGGAGCAAAGAAATTAAAATCAAAGACAAGCATTACAAACAAGAACACTGTTAGTAACAAAAGAAATGGTACAAATACAAAAGCAATAAGCATGTTAATAGAAACAAAGAGACCCCAAAATAGAGCTATGTATTAGTGATGTGCGTGTGTGCGGGTTCAAACTAGTGGTGTGTACATGTTTGTTGAGCTCGAAGCCACGTTTTAATCTGGCTCTTGAAGGTGGCTAAAGAGGGACATTCCCTTATGTGCAGTGGAATTGAGTTCCATAATGCACTGCCTTTAAGAGATAGTGCATTATGGCTAAAAGCGGTTTTCCTAAAAGGAACCTCCACATCTTTGTTAGCCACTGCTCGGGTAACCCATGTCTGACGATATTTTAAAAAATCCTGTATACAGGGTGGCGCCAGGCCATGCAAAGTTTTATAAAATAAGCAGCTGTAAGAAAATTTACAGAAATTGTCAAAGCTCAGTAGATTGAACTTATCTAAAATGTTACAATGGTGGTAAGAAAGAGGTTTTTTATCTAAGATTTTGAGTGCTTTTTTAAATACAATCTCCACTGGCTTGAGTGTGGTAGACCCCACCATAGTCCAGCTTGTGATGCAATAACTTAGGTGAGAAAAAATCATTGCATGTAAATATGTCAGGGCAGCACTATCTGACATAGCACCTCTAATGTGCTTAAAATTATGAAGGTGAAATTTAATTTTATTAGTTGTCATTTTTATATGTTTTTTAAAAGAAAGATTGGAGTCTGGAATGACTCCTAGATATTTAAAATCCGTGACCACTTCTAGTTTTTCCTTCCCAAAAGTGACACCAGGCAGAGCCATAAGAGGGGAAGGTTGCTTGGACAGATACATGCAGACAGTTTTTTTTGCATTCAATATGAGACATGATCTGTTTAGCCATGTTTGTATATGTGTAAGAGATGTAGAAAGTACACGTGCTGCTTCTGCAGGGTCTTTGGCTTGAGCGAAAATGACTGTGTCATCAACATGTGGCAACAATGACTGGAATGTGCTGTTCACTCACACTCTGTTCATCACTGCTCTCTGAACACACTCACAGTAAAACTGATAGAGTCCTGATATGAGATCCAGATTAGTCCTGGACCCTGATCCTGTTGGTTACTCAACCTGTTTTATAAAGGATCATAATTCATGAGGATCAAAGTGTGATCATGTAGACTCATCAGCAGGTGAATAATATTTAACAGAGAGCAGTGAGCGCCCCCTGGTGGTTCCTGTCAGTCTGCAGTGATCCTGCAGGATGGTTTTATGGAGTCCTGCTGCTACTTAGCTACAGTGTAGCTGTTTATGTGCACTTCATTCATTTATTACTGTTCCTTGGGAGGAATTAATAGCAGAAGCATATGAAAGGAAAAAGCTTAGGTAAGTGGAGTTGGGGGCAGAAGCAGAGCAGCGAGAATGGAAAGTTAGGATCTTACCAGTGGAAGTAGGATGCAGAGGATTTGTTGCAAAGTCTGTTGTCTCATTGTTGAGGGAGCTGGGTGTAAGTGGACAGAGTGTGAGGAAAATAGTGAAGGAAGTGTCAGATGAGGCAGTAAAGTCCAGTCAGTGGATTTGGATTAAAAGAAGCAATAGTAGCTGGGGGCCCAGCAGGGGGAGCACTTAGGGAAAACAGACTCTTTGAAGAAGCAAAGAAGAAATCCAGGATTTTTAAGTGGAGGGTGTGGCCCATGTGAGCCTTTTGAAACCAGGCGGCCATTTTGGGTGAGTTGGCCTATATGGCCTTGTTTTTGATGGCATTTTTAGTGATTGTAGGACTGTTTAGGTGAGTTTGTCTGCTGAATCTGTATGGAGTAAAATAGCTGTCAAAAATGTTCGTGTGCATAAACTAGAAATGCATGCATATGTTTTGATGTTCGTGTGCATAAACTAGAAATGCATGCATAAATGAGTCCAAAAGTTTTGACATCAAGAATTACGAGTTACGAATTACGAGTTACGAATTACGAGTTACGCATGCAAGTTCTCTTTTTTTTATTTTTTTTTTAACTTTATTAGTAATTCAACAAAATAACAGTTTACAAATGTGAGCATAACGCCAAAAAGAAGATAGCCAGGGGGAGCATAGGAATAATAATAAAAAGAAGAAGATGACCTTCATGATGCACTTACAACAAGAAAGCTAATGAACACAAAGACATGTGTGCCAAGAAATCTCTTGTATCAAAAAATAAAAAATAAAAATAAAATAAAAAATAAAAAAAATTTGGAATTATGACAACAGTTCGTCCAAAATCCCAAGTTGGGAACAGGCCCATATAGTTGTTTTTGCTTTTTTATTACGCATGCAAGTTCTCTGCCGTGACTTTACTGTCAAAAATACGTCATCACTTGTTGTCATACAAACTGTTGTCATAATTCCTAATTTTTTTTTATTTTTTATTTTATTTTTATTTTTTTGTTACAAGAGATTCCTTGGCACACATGTCTTTGTGTTCATTAGCTTTCTTGTTGTAAGTGCATCATGAAGGTCATCTTCTTCTTTTTATTATTATTCCTATGCTCCCCCTGGCTATCTTCTTTTTGGCGTTATGCTCACATTTGTAAACTGTTATTTTGTTGAATTACTAATAAAGTTTAAAAAAAAAAAAAAAAAGAGAACTTGCATGCGTAACTCGTAATTCGTAACTCGTAATTCGTAACTCGTAATTCTTGATGTCAAAACTTTTGGACTCATTTATGCATGCATTTCTAGTTTATGCACACGAACATCAAAACATATGCATGCATTTCTAGTTTATGCACACGAACATTTTGACAGCTATTTTACTCCATAAATCTGCTAATGTGTCTTGTCCTGCCTCCACCTTTGGCACCCTCTAAACTTTCATTACCCCCTACGCAAACCAGGGTTTTATTCCCCACCCCGCTGTGACTGGTGTGCAGTTGGTGAGAGGCTGGGGTAGCTTGTGATGGAGGAGCAGTGATGGCTGGCAATAGTGGAGTGACTCTGGGACACCAGTGATCACTGTCTAGCCTCCTGCAGGTGTCGTGGGCCCAACTAGACAAAACACTGATGCAGTGACGTCGAGCGGTGCCTACACCACGCTTAAGACCATCCGGACTCTTTTCATGTGTCATTCCATGATGGTGGAATGACCTACCAAGCACTACCAGAACAGGGGCATCCCTGAATATCTTCAAGAAACTCTTGAAGACCCAGCTCTTCAGAGAGCATCTCCTATCCTAGCACTTAGCCTGTACTTCCCTCTATGCCTGCTCTCTATCGCTACACTGTCCCCTCTGACAGGGTCTGACTGGTGGTTTCCTTCTCGGTAGCTTATTGTTAGCTTTGATGTTAGCTGTAATGTTATATATTTTTTCAATTGTAAGTCGCTTTGGATAAACGCGTCTGCTAAATGCATAAACATAAACATAAAGCAGGTTCCCACCTGATGGCCCCAATGACATGTCAGCACTGCTCACTGATCTATATTATAGGGATTATAGGGAATTATTCACTGAGTCTGGTCCATTTCTTTCTTTAGGACAAGTTTCTTGTGTTTGCCTTAAATTAAATTCAGCTGATACTTTGAATCCTGTCACCTGACAGCAGCTGAGATCTAACATCTGTCACTGTTTGTATTTCATGTTAAAAAGTCCTCTGGAAACTAAACAGTAAGATTCCTTCTGAGACTTTTATCACTGATGAACCTCTGCTGCATCATCTATCAGCTGAAATGGTTCAAATGTTCAGCTGACTGAAGCTTCCAGCTGGACTGAATCAGGAAATGTTGCTCCATCATCAGGATCATGATGTGTGCTGGGCTGCAGCTCCGTGCCTCCATCTAGTGGACTGATAGTAGAAGTACAGCAGCTGATGGCAGCTTCCTCTGCCTCACTCTGCTGTCTGACTGCGTGAAACCGACACTGATATGAAACGGAGAATAACAGCCAATCAGTGGAGGAGCAGCTGGTCTTTTTACATAAATGATAGAGAGGAGGATGTGAGTTGATGTGCAGATGAATGATCTTTGTTTCCTCTGCAGAAGAAGGTAGAAAGTGTGTGTGAGCTGATGTGAGTTCAGCAGCATGGATCAGAATGAGGACACTGAAACCTCTCTGTGTGGGGAACACGAGAGCCAGAGCAAAGCTCAGAGGTGAGGTGACCATCTCTAACTGTCCATGACTCTTTTCCATGTCCCAGCTCAGCGCTCACATCACCAAACCACCTTTATTCACAGGAAGGGACAGAGACCTGGATCCAGGAATGGGTCCTCACAGAGGCACTTGCTAAAGGATCACCCACTTTTCAAATTACAGGCCTCGAAAGCAGAGTAAGTTAACATCAGGTCATTGATTTAGAGGTTATTAAGTATATCATGCATGCAGGCTGAAAAGCATTTTTTTCCCATCAGGATCCACCAGAGACCTGAACCAGAACCTGGACCCAGCTGTGTGTCCTTTAAGAGCGACCGGTCGAAGGATATTATTACTGAATTCCATCATGATGTTCCATCAGCCCATCAGTGAGTAGCTGTCAGTATTCAGTGGAGGCTGCATCATGTTTCAGATGATAACCAGTTTCCAGCTGAATTACTTGAGACTTGTTGATGTCTCTGATGAACTAATGAGCTGCATCATGTGTGTGATGTGATGTTTTAGTTCAGTCCTGCAGCTCTTTATTAAAACAAAGGGAGAATATTACTGAATATCTGCCACTGATGTGGCTTTTTTACAAGATGCTGATTATGTAGTGAACAGGGCGGCTGATGCAGAAATATTATGTTCTCACACGTTGTGTTTAATGACGTCAGTTTAAAATGAGCTCCTGAAGCAACACGCCAATAATGCAGGTAATTGATCTGTTATTAATTATCTCCAAAGAAACCTTGTTAAAACTAACATTGTTCCACAGCAGCCACACTGACTCTCTGACAGGCCGTCTCACTGCAGACTCAAACACTATCACTGATACTTTAGTTTGAATGAAACAAGTGTTTCTCTGTCAGGATCCATCAGAGACTCGGACCTGGACCTGAACCTGTAGCTGAGCCTGAACCCAGCTGTGTGTCCATGAAGAGCGACCGGTCGATGGGTCGTCCTGTTAACTTCAAATCAGCCCAACATCCATCCCCTCAGAGGTGAGCCGAGTGTAAATGCTGTAACAGAGTAAAATGCAGCAGAGTCAGTTTGAACAGTTTTTACTCCAACATGTGTTTAATGTGAGCTCAGCTCTGCTTCATCCATTTCTATGTTCATATGTGAAGCGGTGTGTGTTGGATGTTTTCCATCAACGCAGCAGTCGTCCAATAACCAGAAGGTTGGTGGTTCGGTTCCCACTCAAAAAAAGTTTGGTGAACTAACAGCTGGAGGGGTGTCCACCTCCTTGCCACAGCTGAGGTGCTCTTGAGCAAGGCACTGTACCCCCATGCTCCCCAGGTGCTGTGATTCCAGTGTATATGGCATCTGTCTCAATGAATGTGTGACCCTGTGTGTGTTCAACAGGTGCCAACCTGGATGGGTTAAAAGCGGAGGAGAAATTCTGTGTATGTTCCCTGTAATGTAGATGACAATAAATCTAATCTTAATCTTCATGATTCCTCCACAGAGTGGACCAGCAGAGCTCAGAGGGTCCCAGTGGTCCGTCTGCCCAGCAGCATCAAACACAGCTGGACTCCATATTTATGGTCTGTACATGCACAACAACTACTTCCCCATCTGTTCTGCTCACAGCCATCTCCATGCTGCACTCTGTAGACCAGTGGGTTGTCAGTGTGTCCAACATGGATCTGATGTTTGGCTCCATGGTTTCAGTCTGATTGGCTCATTCATATAGTTTTCTGTTCCAGCTGCTGGAGGACAACATGCTCACTTTTGTGAAGGAGGAGCTGAAGAAGATGCAGAAGGTTCTGAGTCCAGATTACCCAGAATGCTTAGAGAGTCAGAGGGAGGGTGAGGATGAAGAGCAGAGGAGCAGCAGAGAGGCATTAGTGAAGATCACAGCTCACTTCCTGAGGAGAATGAAGCAGGAGGAGCTGGCTGACCGTCTGCAGAGCAGTAAGAGGATTTCTCTAAAGGTTTAACCTGCTGGATAAATGACACATTTACTGATGTCTCAGCACACAGAACAGCAGATGTTCAGATACTCATTCTGTACAGGGTTGGAATGTCTGTTTACTGATGTTATTTCTTGTCTTCATTCAGAACTTGTTGCTGTAGTTTGTGGACGTAAAGTTAAATGTGCTCTGAAGAAGAAGTTCCAGTGTGTGTTTGAGGGGATTCCTAAAGCAGGAAAGCCAACCCTTCTGAATCAGATCTACACAGAGCTCTACATCACAGAGGGAGAGGTCAATGATGAACATGAGGTCAGACAGATTGAAGCAGCATCCAGGAAAGCAGGCAGAGCAGAAACATCCATCAGACAAGAAGACATCTTTAAAGGCCCACCTGGAAGAGATGAACCAATCAGAACAGTGATGACAAAGGGAGTGGCTGGCATTGGGAAAACAGTCTTAACACAGAAGTTCACTCTGGACTGGGCTGAAGGCAAAGCCAACCAGGACATCCACTTCATGTTTCCATTCACTTTCAGAGAGCTGAATGTGCTGAAAGAGAGAAAGTTCAGCTTGGTGGAGCTTGTTCATCACTTCTTTACTGAGACCAAAGCAGCAGGAATCTGCAGCTTTGAACAGTTCCAGGTTGTGTTCATCTTTGACGGTCTGGATGAGTGTCGACTTCCTCTGGACTTCCACAGCAAGGAGCCCCTGACTGATGCTACAGAGCCCACCTCAGTGGATGTGCTGCTGACAAACCTCATCAGGGGGGAGCTGCTTCCCTCTGCTCGCCTCTGGATAACCACACGACCTGCAGCGGCCAATCAGATCCCTGCTGGCTGTGTTGGCATGGTGACAGAGGTCAGAGGGTTCACTGACCCACAGAAGGAGGAGTACTTCAGGAAGAGATTCAGAGATGAGGAGCAGGCCAGCAGGATCATCTCCCACATCCAGACATCCCGAAGCCTCCACATCATGTGCCACATCCCGGTCTTCTGCTGGATCACTGCTACAGTTCTGGAGGATGTGTTGGAAACCAGAGAGGGAGCAGAGCTGCCCAGCACCCTGACTGAGATGTACATCCACTTCCTGGTGGTTCAGGCCAAAGTGAAGAAGCTCAAGTATGATGGAGGAGCTGAGACAGATCCACACTGGAGTCCAGAGAGCAGGAAGATGATTGAGTCTCTGGGAAAACTGGC
Organism: Odontesthes bonariensis; assembly: GCF_027942865.1. NCBI lineage: Eukaryota > Metazoa > Chordata > Actinopteri > Atheriniformes > Atherinopsidae > Odontesthes > Odontesthes bonariensis. The sequence goes on from NC_134516.1 coordinate 8,185,835, forward strand.
TTTTGAGCAGCTGCAGAAAGGAAACCTGATCTTCTATGAATCAGACCTGACAGAGTGTGGCATCGATGTCTCAGCAGCCTCAGTGTACTCAGGAGTGTTCACACAGATCTTTAGAGAGGAGAGAGGGCTGTACCAGGAGAAGGTGTTCTGCTTCATCCATCTGAGTGTTCAGGAGTTTCTGGCTGCTCTTCATGTGCATCTGACCTTCATCAACTCTGGACTCAACCTGATGGGAGAAGATGAACGACCCAAGAGGCCTTCATTTTTTAATAAACCAAAACTAAAACATCTCCATCAGAGTGCTGTGAACAAGGCCTTAGAGAGTCCAAATGGACACCTGGACCTGTTCCTCCGCTTCCTCCTGGGTCTTTCCCTGCAGACCAATCAGAGGCTCCTACGAGGCCTGCTGACACAGACAGGAAGTAGCTCACAGACCAATCAGGAAACAGTCGATTACATCAAGAAGAAGATCAGTGAGAATCTGTCTGCAGAGAGAAGCATCAATCTGTTCCACTGTCTGAATGAACTGAATGATCGTTCTCTGGTGGAGGAGATCCAACAGGCCCTGAGTTCAGGAAGTCTCTCCACAGATAAACTGTCTCCTGCTCAGTGGTCAGCTCTGGTCTTCATCTTACTGTCATCAGGAAAAGATCTGGATGAGTTTGACCTGAAGAAGTACTCTGCTTCAGAGGAGGCTCTTCTGAGGCTGCTGCCAGTGGTCAAAGCCTCCAACAAAGCTCTGTGAGTACAAACACAGATATATTTCTTTATAAATACATTGTTTACTTATTAACTGGAGAAAAACAGCAGAATCAGCGTTAAACTCAGTTTCAAATGAACTTCAGTTTATTTATGAAGTGTCAGTTCACAACAAAATATCATCTTACAAGTGATGTGAGATGATACTTTGTTGGAAATAGAAACTCAGCACTTCCTCTGAGGAAGAACTTGGTGGCAGTTATTTATCAATTTTATAATTAATTTGTTTAATGGATTAATTCATCATTTTATTTGCTCCCATCTTATTAGTTACAGTAGTTATCTGGCTTAACTAACTCTAACAATAAGTCAATAAAGCTTCTCTGACTCTGGATATGTTTTTTTTATCTGATGTTTCCTCCCCAGACTCGTCAGACTCACACTGACTGCATGTGTTCAGTACGTCCTGAAGTGTAGATTTAGTTTTACTGTCTGTTTTAAACATGAGAAACTTTAACAAAGTAACCAAAATTCAGTTTGTGCTTTTTAACTTACTCTTCTGTGGAAACGTTTTAAGTCTTGAGTCTAAGAAAGAGAAAAACATGTTGTCATTCATGTATTAATTTCTTGGTAGAAAGGTCCGTCAGTCCTACAGAAAGCATGTCAGTCTGCAGAGTGACAGACAAAGGCTGCAGCTACAGAGCCACAGCTGAGCTGGGCCAGATAACACTTTGGTGCTGGAGAAACAGCTGACTGTTAGTGTGAGAAGATGCTTTGCTCACATGGTGTTCTTTGCTGAGCTGATCTGATCACAGGATGAGCCAATAACAGCAGCAGATACATCTTTTAGTTTCTCCATCTACTGAGCTAAGACGGCACATGTAGACATCTTCCATCACACTTTAATGTCTTTAACAAATAAACAGAAACAAACAGGGAAACAGAATTCTTCCACTTATCAAATATGAATGTAGTTTGATTGATTAATCGATCAAGTTATTTCCTTCCATCTCATTCCCTCCTCAGCCTGAGTGGCTGTAACCTCTCAGAGAGAAGCTGTGCAGCTCTGTCCTCAGCTCTCAGCTCCCAGTCCTCCAGCCTGACAGAACTGGGCCTGAGTAACAACAACCTGCAGGATTCAGGAGTGAAGCAGCTTTCTGATGGACTGAAGAGTCCAAACTGCAGACTGGAAACTCTCAGGTAAGGATTCATGAACTTTCCAGGTGAGAGCTGATATAATTCTGGGTTATTGGATTAAAAAGCAGCTTCCAGGTACTTTGATCAATGAAACAGGTTGATCTGTTCTGTCTTTTGATTATCTGGCTTAAATAACTGATAATGAAATTGTAGCGTTACCGGGTATTTATATACCTATTAAATATAAGGATTTATGAGATGTTCTTACAGTCTCAAATAAACCTTACCTCGAATTCAGGGCACCACCTACCTAGGTTTTGACTTAATTTAAGTCACAGTCAGGTAGGAAAACTGTTCGAAATCTTACGATCCTGGTATGTTAAATTAATCTTTCAATTAATATTCAGTCTCATATCTCGCTACTTTCGTGAAGTTCTCCTTTGGTTGGACAGACATTACGTAAAGAAAGCATACGACACAATCTGTGATTATAACATATATATAGATATATGAACTGTTTATTACAATGATATGATCTTAGACATGAACCTTTAAACAAACAGGAGATGCATGGAATATGGGTGATTATATAAAACACTTAGTGAATATAAAATAAAATATGGGAATGGAGAGATACTGGATGTATTCAAATAGTTTGGGTTGGCTGACTATTTGACGCTAAATACTGACATTTCGGATTAATTTATCATTCTGTGAAAACCTCGAGACATCCATCAAACCCACTTTAAGGTGAAAACGGGTCGGTCTTACTGTGCTGAAGTTCTGTTCAGTCGGTTCGGAACACGGCAGCGGCCACGCGGGGTCCGAGGGGATTTCTCTTCCGCTCTCTGGGCCTTCCTGGCTGTGGTGGCTGACTTTAGCGGACTTCTCAGTTGCTTCTTTCACCGGGAAACCGAAACGATGGTGCCGAGGACTGTGGTTAGATGGTCGAATCTTCTGATGTCAGTGGGTCCGTTGCTTCTCTGATGAAGTGAACTTAAGTTCACAGAAGATTAATAAAAGGTTGCTTGGAGTTGGCTTTCTTGGTAGGGAAAGGTGATGATGGCGTGAAACAGCGGAGGTTAGGACGTGCGACGTAGAAGGACAGGGATGGCGAGGGACGAACAAAAACACGTAAAACGTGCATCTTCAGAGTATTTCAATCTGTTTCTTCGTTCGGGTCTTCCTCGTCTTTCTTTGGGTCCTGCTCCGTCCTTCTCCTTCCTCCCCTCCGTCGTCTTCTCCACGGCTCATACTCTCATCTTTCCGCGCTCTTCAAATCTCTCTGAGCAACTCATCTGATCAATTCTCCATTGTTCTCCCTCTGAAAACAAGAGCGTGCTTCTGGAAAACAACAAAGAAGAGACAAGACGCCTGAAGCGAGCCAGCAAACGAGAGAACTAGAGAGAGTGTGTTTTCCGCGGGTTCCGGGTTTTGACTCTCGGAGGCGGGGCTTACACTACTTTTTCAGCCAATGACATGCTTGAACTGTGTGCATGTCTGTGTAAGGTGATCTGTGCTATATGGGGATTTCTGGATTTAGACAAAGAAAACTCTTATTTCTCCATTACTCCCATCTCATAGAACATTTGTCTCGGTGATTCTGAAAACACCACATCTTGTTAAGATATGCAGATTAAAGATATAACATAGACTTGTAATATAAAGACATCAAAATAACACACATGATAAAGACAATTATGACTTTCAAAATTCAGATGAATATCTATGAAATCGTGACATATGAATAGTGAACCACACAATGCTAATTTTCTGTGTTAACAATGGGGACACCAAACAAATACCAAATAGATACCGAAGGGACATCGTTAGAAGTTAATAGCTGCATATATCTTGCCCATTTTACTGAGTCCTCTGGGATTTAAATGTTCAACTAATCAACACTGCAGACCACTAGGGGGCAATGTGGTTCCATCAGGCAGGTTGGGCATTTTCCAACAAGTTTGTTTCTTCGTCAATATTTAAGCCAGAATCGTACAAATTGTCTCTATATGCGTCTTGTGATCAAGCTGGAAACCTGAAAGAAATTGTACACGGTTATCAAACACATTTAATATAGTTTTAAGATTCGACTAAAAGTGAGTCTTATGAAGTCTTCTCAGTTCGTATGTAGCCATCTGGTCTCTTTCTCTGGGGGAGAGGGTGTTAACATGTCAATTCGATTCATGGTGAAGATAAGATAGTGAGGTCTCCAACATTTCCAACAGAAAGGTTCTTTGTTCATTCGAGTTTTCCAATTTTTATGGCAAGTGTCTGTTGCTTATTTTTCACTCCCAAAAAGCTTTTAAGAGAGTAGAAGGTTGTCGTAAATTAGGCAGTTTCTGTCTCTTTTTCCTTTGTGGAAAGAAAATGAAGATCTGGTTTATATCCACATACGTAAACATCCCCCACAGGAATGTTGGTTTTGTCAAAGTTTGAAAAACTCTTAATCCACACGGCACTGTGACTGCTACATTCCCCCATTCGAATCGGATCTGAACTCGTGGCTGATCCGAATCGCAGGTGAAGAAGTCCAGTGTGTCCGAGTCTGGTGGTTGCTAGGACTCTCAAGAGGGTTATGGTGGGTGTCTCGAGACAGCCTAATACAATTCTGACACAACAATGGCTATAAACGTAATTTTGTTAAGCTTACTTAACCTACGTAGTAAATGTCTAATAGCTAAAGATAATGTTCATAAGTAAAGGTTTCTAAGCCTATATAATTTCAAATGGAAAACCCTAGTAAAAGCATGCAGATTTCTTTTGGAAAAAGATCAATGTTAGGGGAGAATTTTACTCATTGTTAGAGTCATGATCTAGGATGTGGTATTTCTTAATAGTTAGGAAATGAGCACGTTTACTACCTGAGTGTGAGCATATTCGCAGGACTTTATACGAACAGTGATGTGTAACATATGGCGGTCCTGGACAGGGCTTCACTGTACAGTAGCAACGAGTGATATTCTAACTAAAAGGATCCATGGTGAAAGCTGTTGTCAGTGTTTCACTGCTAATTTTGCTTTTAATTCAGTTATAGACCAGTTTCCCCCATTTGTAGATGTCACATGGGTGAAATAAGGTAAGTTGAGTGTGTCACCAGATGATGATAGACTTGAAAATTGAAGTTTTGAACACTGAGGTGTCCTGGATTCAATCTTGAGGCATCATGATACTACGGAGTAGTTTTATCGTGATTGGGTAAGTGATATTTTGAGGGTAAGCTTCTTTGCTTCCTTTAAGAGTTAGCTATGGTTAAACGTTTGGTATTCGGGGTTACTAGAATGTTTGTTGGAGTGTATGGTCCTACCTCCAGGAACAGGTTAGCATTTCTACGTCTCTGTTAGCACGGTTGGGTTCTGAACTTTTTCTTTTCTTTTAGTAGCGGACTTTTCAGGCTATCAATATCATCTTGACTGATGGCACTTATTTCACTAGACCATTGCTGAGATTTGATGTGGTCCTTGTCGATGACTCTGCTCATCTCAGTTGTTTTCTGATCTGGTGATGGTTGTGACCATGCAGTGTGTGATGGTTTATAGCGAGACCGAAGTCTATAATTGCAGTTGCGGTTTTGAGCGGATTGCTGGTCATGTCGATTTTGAAAAGACATGTCTTTTTGCGGGTTTGAATGGACACTGTGGTTTTCACTGTGGCAGTGAGTTGGTTCATGGCTGGGCCATGAGGATTTGGAATAGTTGTGTTTGGAGCCTTTCTTAGGCCGTTGAGAATGTGGCCAGTGGGGGACCTCTGCTGGAGGTCTGCCACTTTGTCCCACTTCTAACTCTGGAGACCAAGAACCAGGGTTCTGGGTCTGTGTGGTGATGGGTTCTGGCTGTTTAGCTTGTCTATGTTTTTGGAAACCTAGACTGGCCCGTTCACGTAGCTGCTGAATGGTAGCAGTGTGAGGGTTAGCTATAACTCCTAAGTGATAGCTGGTAGTTGGATGGAGGTTTTGAAGGAAAAGAGTTTTGAAACTCATGTCTTCTTCCATTCCTACCTTGTTGCTGAAACCAAAATAAGCTTTTAGGAGGCGGTAATAATACTGCTGAGGCAGCTCATTCCGTCCCTGTTTAACCATCATGGCAGCGGTTAAGCCAGATGGGGTCAGCTCGTCTGAAAACTCGCGTTCGAGTGTTTGGCAGAGGAGTGTATAGTCGTTCCGGATGTAATCGGGTTGACGTTCAATGAATCTACTGACTTCGCGGCTAGATGTAACCTTAATCAAGTAGAATTTGTTGTTAACTGATGCGTTTGGAAACCTTAGCAGGAAGAAATCAATGTCGTCCAAATATGCTCGGGTGTCATGTGGCGTCCCGAGAGTCGGCTCGAATCTGGGCACATGGCGAGCAATTTTGTCAAGCTCTTCGTCAGAGGGAGCTTGTGGAACGTGGGGTCCTAGAGTAGGAAATGATTGATCCGGTTTACCTGGATCATAAACGATCTTTTCAGATCTGAAAGAATTTGTTGTCGTTGAAGACGGGGGTGAAATAATTGAGCTCTTGTAGGCTGGTTTCACTTCAGGAAAAGGGTTCCCTCTGTCTTCCTGGGGGAAACCATGTGTTTCCTGTTCATGTCCAGTCTCCAAAGACTGACGTAGGTCTATCTCAACACCTTCTGGTTTATCTGATAGGTGTTCCTGCTGTGGATGAGCGGCGTTTTGCTCATCCTTAGCTTTGCTTAGCTGTTCCGTCAACAGCTGCATTTGTTCCTTTTCAACATTAAGATGCTTGTCATCAGTTGGCACTTTGGCTGTTAAATCCTGCATTTTCTGCAGAACCACGTGTAGAGATTGCTGGGACTGTTTTTGTGCTTGGTCCACCTTCTTCAGTTGGACTTGGGTTGAAATCAACTCTTGTTGGCAGTTTTGAAGTAGCTGTTCAAGCTTTTTGTTGTTTTCATTGAGTTGAATAATTTGTTGGTTTGAGTTCTCAACCTGTGTTGTTAACTCTGTTACTTGGGCATTAGCTTGGCTGGATGCCCTCTCAGTGGCTTTAAGTTGGTGTTGGAGGAATTTGGTTTCCTCCTGAAACTGTGGCTTTTTCTGTGACCGAGTTTTAAGTTTGTCAGCGGCTTGTTCCATCACTTGGTGTGCATGTTTAACGAACACCACAGCTAGACTACTTAACATTTTGGTCAGAGATTCTTCTTTGGGCTTTTTAGCTTTTGTCTCAGCCGATGGCTTTAAACTGATTTGCTCTGTTTCAGGTGTTTTAATGCATCTTTTCTTTAAGGCATAACCCAGTATCAACTGTTTTGTTAAGTCCATCATCTTGGTTTTTCACTTGTCTCAGAAAGGGTTTTTTCTGAAAATAAGTTTGAGTTTGGAACTAGGGAAAATAGTTGGGTTAATGTGAAGGTAGTTGGGAATAAGGATTGTTCACCTGAAATTAATTTCTTCCTTTTGAATTTGTTTACTTGAGAAACAAATAAGGAAGGATGTTAAAATAAACACGACTGTGTTATTTTACTCAAAAATGGAAGAAATGCATTTAATTTAGAAGCTTATCATTAACCGTTATGGTACAAAGAGGGAAAACATTAATGCTAACACAAAAGGGAACATACAAGCTCTTGGCTGTTGTTTTCTTTAAGCCTTAGTGTCTTATAATCAGTTCCTGTTAAGGTAATCTGATTTGGTGAAAGACACACATTTGAGATAAATTAGCTTCAATTAATGTTTCCAAATAACAAAGTTGGTATTGTTTATGTCAAACAATTAATTCAAATGCATTAAAGAATATTCAAATAAAGCTGGTATTCGTTAGTACCAAGCAAAATGATCAGCTTTCTTTGTGATCCTATTTACTGTGATCCGAAGCGCTCACATGTCAAAAGCTTCAAGTGGGCGGGTTTGAGAGAAGGGAGTGAGGAGTTGACGTCACTGGTGACGATTTCTAGCACCGCCCACCAATAGTCCTTCAAGGATTCAGTGAATTCGCCTCATTTCCCCTGGGGAATGAGAGGGTTAAGCGTCTCTCACAGACAGTGCACAAGCGATGTTCCAGTTTGCTCACAAATTTTTAAACACAGCTTTGCGAAACTCACAATGCTTGAGACACGGCGGTCTCAGTTCAGAATTCTTCTAAAAGTCACCAACTTTGATAATAACAACAAATAGAGTCACCAACTCAATTTTTCTGCAGCAAAATTGGTCTGTCCACTACTGCCGTTTATTATTTTAGTTAGGGCTTGTAAGCATTTTAAAAATAAACACACCCTCAGTTTTTTCTTTCAACTGGGTTCAACAGACACGGCGTTCCGGTCGTTTATTTAATAATACAAAAACAATTGACTGTTTAAGTCATTCATGCGATCACGTTTTGTGACCGTGTGTATTTTATTTATTTATTTTATTCATTTATTTTATCAGGAGCGACGGCTCTGACTCATTCAGTTAAGCTCAGCAGCTTTAACTTTCAATAAGTAATCTGTATTACTTTATTTTAGGCGTCACAACGCTCCGTTAAACAACGTTTAAACTCGCTCCCCCACTTCATGGGGTTTCAATATAGCACCTTGATGCTTTTTTTATGTCCGGCTGCAAGATTACAGCGGATCAAAACTCCTGTGTTTGAGGAGGCTCTGAGTTGACTAAATTCGCCGGGACTCGCGGCTGAATTTGTGATACTCATAAAAATCAAAACAACCGTGTTGGAAACTCGCAACTACGGCCAGGCCTTTAAATTCAGCGTTCTTGCGCTGTGCATGCAATCTTTATTCTGGGAGTAGACAGAGACAGCGGGACAGCTGGCTGCTCTTCTGCGGTGTGCAATTAATATTGCGCACCCACGGATTTGGAGAGTTATCATGCGTCCACGATTACTCTGATAAAGTGCTTTTAGTCATTCTAAGTTTATAAAGACAGACACAGCCACTGCTTGCATTGCTCACACACAGATAATGAACCAGCCAATATCATGTTTATGCTTTCCTTCACGTAAGTCAGTCTATCGTAAAACGCCTCGCACGGCGCACCAAAAATATGTAGCGTTACCGGGTATTTATATACCTATTAAATATAAGGATTTATGAGATGTTCTTACAGTCTCAAATAAACCTTACCTCGAATTCAGGGCACCACCTACCTAGGTTTTGACTTAATTTAAGTCACAGTCAGGTAGGAAAACTGTTCGAAATCTTACGATCCTGGTATGTTAAATTAATCTTTCAATTAATATTCAGTCTCATATCTCGCTACTTTCGTGAAGTTCTCCTTTGGTTGGACAGACATTACGTAAAGAAAGCATACGACACAATCTGTGATTATAACATATATATAGATATATGAACTGTTTATTACAATGATATGATCTTAGACATGAACCTTTAAACAAACAGGAGATGCATGGAATATGGGTGATTATATAAAACACTTAGTGAATATAAAATAAAATATGGGAATGGAGAGATACTGGATGTATTCAAATAGTTTGGGTTGGCTGACTATTTGACGCTAAATACTGACATTTCGGATTAATTTATCATTCTGTGAAAACCTCGAGACATCCATCAAACCCACTTTAAGGTGAAAACGGGTCGGTCTTACTGTGCTGAAGTTCTGTTCAGTCGGTTCGGAACACGGCAGCGGCCACGCGGGGTCCGAGGGGATTTCTCTTCCGCTCTCTGGGCCTTCCTGGCTGTGGTGGCTGACTTTAGCGGACTTCTCAGTTGCTTCTTTCACCGGGAAACCGAAACGATGGTGCCGAGGACTGTGGTTAGATGGTCGAATCTTCTGATGTCAGTGGGTCCGTTGCTTCTCTGATGAAGTGAACTTAAGTTCACAGAAGATTAATAAAAGGTTGCTTGGAGTTGGCTTTCTTGGTAGGGAAAGGTGATGATGGCGTGAAACAGCGGAGGTTAGGACGTGCGACGTAGAAGGACAGGGATGGCGAGGGACGAACAAAAACACGTAAAACGTGCATCTTCAGAGTATTTCAATCTGTTTCTTCGTTCGGGTCTTCCTCGTCTTTCTTTGGGTCCTGCTCCGTCCTTCTCCTTCCTCCCCTCCGTCGTCTTCTCCACGGCTCATACTCTCATCTTTCCGCACTCTTCAAATCTCTCTGAGCAACTCATCTGATCAATTCTCCATTGTTCTCCCTCTGAAAACAAGAGCGTGCTTCTGGAAAACAACGAAGAAGAGACAAGACGCCTGAAGCGAGCCAGCAAACGAGAGAACTAGAGAGAGTGTGTTTTCCGCGGGTTCCGGGTTTTGACTCTCGGAGGCGGGGCTTACACTACTTTTTCAGCCAATGACATGCTTGAACTGTGTGCATGTCTGTGTAAGGTGATCTGTGCTATATGGGGATTTCTGGATTTAGACAAAGAAAACTCTTATTTCTCCATTACTCCCATCTCATAGAACATTTGTCTCGGTGATTCTGAAAACACCACATCTTGTTAAGATATGCAGATTAAAGATATAACATAGACTTGTAATATAAAGACATCAAAATAACACACATGATAAAGACAATTATGACTTTCAAAATTCAGATGAATATCTATGAAATCGTGACATATGAATAGTGAACCACACAATGCTAATTTTCTGTGTTAACAATGGGGACACCAAACAAATACCAAATAGATACCGAAGGGACATCGTTAGAAGTTAATAGCTGCATATATCTTGCCCATTTTACTGAGTCCTCTGGGATTTAAATGTTCAACTAATCAACACTGCAGACCACTAGGGGGCAATGTGGTTCCATCAGGCAGGTTGGGCATTTTCCAACAAGTTTGTTTCTTCGTCAATATTTAAGCCAGAATCGTACAAATTGTCTCTATATGCGTCTTGTGATCAAGCTGGAAACCTGAAAGAAATTGTACACGGTTATCAAACACATTTAATATAGTTTTAAGATTCGACTAAAAGTGAGTCTTATGAAGTCTTCTCAGTTCGTATGTAGCCATCTGGTCTCTTTCTCTGGGGGAGAGGGTGTTAACATGTCAATTCGATTCATGGTGAAGATAAGATAGTGAGGTCTCCAACATCTCCAACAGAAAGGTTCTTTGTCCATTCGAGTTTTCCAATTTTTATGGCAAGTGTCTGTTGCTTATTTTTCACTCCCAAAAAGCTTTTAAGAGAGTAGAAGGTTGTCGTAAATTAGGCAGTTTCTGTCTCTTTTTCCTTTGTGGAAAGAAAATGAAGATCTGGTTTATATCCACATACGTAAACATCCCCCACAAGAATGTTGGTTTTGTCAAAGTTTGAAAAACTCTTAATCCACACGGCACTGTGACTGCTACAAAATATAACACACACAGTTTAAAGAAAAATGCTAAAGTGCTCTTTTACTTTAACTCCTTTCCATTCCTGTAGATTTGTCCTAAAACACAGATCCATCACATACCCAAAGTAAACTACTTTACAGAAATATGAGCAGTTTTTTCCTTTAAAATAGTGCATAAAACCTTTAAATGTGGACACACTGCACTGGGGCAAAGGGATGATATTTGGTTGGTTATTTGGTTTGAGGTGAACCTCCTTTGTGAAGGCGGCTGTGAATTAGACAGATGTGTGGCGACAAAGCCACATCATCCTTTAGTGAATCAGAAGCTGAATTTATTTCCCAAACAGACAGAATCCTTCTAAGTGTTACTGGAAGTAAATAAGACATGTTTGAACTCATTGGAAAGTGTGATTTTTATAAATAGATGCCTTTAGGTGACTACAATCTGGATCTCCAAGTCCCAGCTCCTCACCAAGTCTGACTCTAACTTTTAATATGTCTCAAAAAATAATATTTTACAGCTAGAAGCTCTTGAAAAACAGCTCCACGCAGACAGCTGCATGTCTTCACTCTGAACTGAAGTGTGGATTTATTTTAATGTCTGTTTTGTCATGTTGGAGGATGAGAAACTCTAAAAAACTGTTTAACTTCTTTCATTCTGTCATTTTTTACTTTATTTCCACGGACAAATAAACAAAACCAAATGGGAAAGAATTCTATAAAGGTTATTTGATTGATTAATTAATGTATTTTCTCCCTCCTCAGCCTGAGTGGCTGTAACCTCTCAGAGAGAAGCTGTGCAGCTCTGTCCTCAGCTCTCAGCTCCCAGTCCTCCAGCCTGACAGAACTGGGCCTGAGTAACAACAACCTGCAGGATTCAGGAGTGAAGAAGCTTTCTGATGGACTGAAGAGTCCAAACTGCAGACTGGAAACTCTCAGGTAAGGATTCATGAACTTTCCAGGTGAGAGCTGATATAATTCTGGGTTATTAGATGAAAAAGCAGCTTCCAGGTACTTTGATCAATGAAACAGGTTGATCTGTTCTGCCCTTTGATTATCTGGCTTAAATAACTCTGATAATGAAATATAATACACACAATTTAAAGAAAAATACTTGATGTTGTTACATCTTGTTCTAGAATGCGCCGCTGAGGGTGGCAGCACGTTGGAGTAGCTCTGTATCTCACATTGAGATTTTCTTTTTTTCTAAATTTCATTCCTGTTATTTCTTGGAAGAAATTGCATTTTTTGGACAACTGTTCCTTCCTGCCTTGGATGCTGTGCAGCTGGATTGATTTTTCCCAATACTTTTGTATATTTTGCTCTTTTGTTATGATGCATAACCATAGCAACAGGGTGGTTTACAACAGGGAGCAGCTGATTAACATTGGAAAAGCAGAAATAATTCGACAACTGAAGCCAGAAATCCCACTGGAATTGAAAAGGAGGCGTCGTGGATGCAGAGCAGGAGCAAAGAGGAGAGAAAGAAAGAAGAAGTTCAAACCATCTCTGCCATCCGTCATCATGGGCAATGTAAGATCGTTAGCTAACAAGTTGGATGAACTTCTAGCCTTGACAAGGACTCAGCAAGAATATCGGGAATGTAGCATTATGTGTTTTACTGAGACATGGCTGCAGGATCATATCCCCGACTCCAGCGTCTCTCTGCCGGGCTTCCTGACTGTACGAGCAGATCGAGATTTAAAGAGTAGCAGGAAAAGGAAAGGGGGTGGATTGGCAGTGCTTGTCAACAACAGATGGTGTCACCCAGGACATGTTACTGTGAAGAGTCGTCTCTGCAGTCCTGACATTGAACTACTGGCAGTAAGTTTTCGTCCATATTATTTGCCAAGAGAGTTCACCAGTGTTGTTTTGGTGGCTGTTTACATTCCACTCTCAGCTGTTGCCGACACTGCATGTGATGTCATCAGTTCCGTTGTTGCTAAGATACAGACACAACACCCCAATTCTTTTGTGGCAATATCTGGTGATTTTAATCATGCCTCACTCTCTGCTACACTGCCAACTTTTCAACAGTTTGTCAGCTGCTCTACCAGAGAGAACAAGACATTGAATTTGTTTTACACAAATGTCAAGGATTCATACATTTCCAAATCAAGACCTCCCCTGGGAAAATCAGATCACAACCTTGTTTTCCTCTGTTCAGCATATAAACCCCTTGTCCAGAGACTACCTGTCACAAAAAGGACTGTTAGAAAGTGGTCACAGGAAGCTGAAGAAGCCTTACAGGGTTGTTTTGATGCAACCGATTGGATTTCTCTTTGTAAGCCACATGGAGAGGACATTAATGCCATGAGTGAGTGTGTGACTGACTATATAAACTTCTGTGTGGACAACACCATTCCCACCAGAACAGTGAGATGCTTCCCTAATAACAAACCCTGGATCACCAGTGAGCTAAAGGAACTATTGAACAAGAAAAAAAGAGCCTTTAGGGAGCGAGACAGGGAGTTACTGAGGAGTATACAGAAGCAGCTCAAAGTCAAGATCAGAGAGAGCAAGGAGGTGTATAGAAAGAAGCTTGAGAGTAAACTGCAGAGGAACAATATCAGAGATGTGTGGTCAGGAATGAAGAAGATCACAGGCCTCAAGCAGAGGGAGGATCGGATGGATGGAAGTCTGGACAGAGCAAATGAGCTGAACACATTCTTCAACAGGTTCAGTTCAGGAACAAGCTCACCATCCTCCCCTCCTGTTCCCAGCCAAAGAGACATCCCACCCTCCTCTGACCCACAGCTTTCCTGTAACATCTCCACCTCCACCTCAGTCATGGATTCTTCTGCTTCCGCTAGTTTGTCTTCAACCAAATCAGGGGATGCTGCTGTCCCATTTGCCTCCCCCTCCCATTTTTCTGTTTCTAGAAGTCAGGTGAAGAGGCAGTTGGAGAGACTGAACCGGAACAAGGCTGCAGGTCCAGATGGTGTCAGCCCCCGAGTCCTGAAGGCCTGTGCAGAGCAGCTCTGTGGGATTCTGCAACACCTTTTCAACCTTAGCTTGACCCAAGAGAAGGTACCACTGTTGTGGAAGACATCCTGTCTGGTTCCGGTACCAAAGAAAACTCACCCTTCAGACATCAATGACTACAGACCTGTTGCCCTGACATCCCACATCATGAAGGTCCTGGAGAGACTCCTGTTGACCCACCTGTGTAAGCAAACCAGCACATATCAGGACCCCCTGCAGTTTGCTTATCGACATGGAGTTGGAGTTGAAGACGCTATCATACACCTGCTTCAACAAACCCACTGTCATCTGGACAAAGCAGGCAGCACTGTGAGGATCATGTTCTTTGATTTCTCCAGTGCATTTAACACAATCCAGCCTGATCTGCTTCGTCTGAAACTCCAGAAGACTCAGGTGGAGGCCTCAACAATCACCTGGATTAATGACTACCTGACAAACAGACCACAGTTTGTCAGACTGAAGAATTGTGTGTCTAACCAGGTGATCAGCAGCACAGGAGCACCACAGGGGACTGTACTCTCACCATTCCTTTTCACTCTGTACACTTCAGACTTCCAGTACAAGTCAGACTCCTGTCATCTACAGAAATATTCAGATGACTCTGCAGTTGTCGGGTGTATCAGAGATGGACAAGAAGCTGAGTACAGAGAGCTGGTGGACCGCTTTGTGGCATGGTGTGGGAACAATCATCTCATCTTGAATGTTAACAAAACAAAGGAGATCATTGTAGATTTCAGGAGAAACCGGGTCAGATCAAACCCTGTTTCCATCATGGGAGAAGAAGTGGAGGTGGTTGAGGAATATAAATACCTTGGTGTTCATGTGGACAACAGACTGGACTGGAGACACAACAGTGAAGCCATCTACAAGAAAGGACAGAGCAGACTGTACTTCTTGAGGAAGCTAAGGTCCTTCAAGGTTTGCAACAAGATGTTGCAGATCTTCTACAAGTCTGTTGTTGAGAGCGTCATTTCCTCTGGCGTCATCTGTTGGGGCAGCAGCATCAGAACCAGGGACCTAAAAAGACTCAACAACCTGATAAGGAAGGCTGGTTCTGTTCTGGGGACGACTGTGGAACCTCTGGAGACAATAATGCAAGGAAGGATTTTGCATAAAATCAAGAGAATTATGGACAACCCTGAACATCCTCTCCATGAGACTGTTATCGGAAAACAGAGTCTCTTCAGTCAAAGGCTTCTTCAGTTTGGATGCAAAACGGACCGCTACAGGAAATCTTTCCTGGCCACAGCCATCAGCATCTATAATAACTCCTTGATTTAATTGAGTTACATCAACATTTAATTTCCCTCTGGGATAAATAAAGTATTTTTGAATTGAATAAAACCTTCTTTAAATGTAGACATACTATACAGGAACAGTGATATTTGGTTGGTTGATTGGTTTGAGCTAAATTTGACCCTTTGTAAATTAGACAGATGTGCGGTCGAAAAACCTACGTTATCTTTTTTTTGAGTCAAGGCCAAAATGTATTTCTCCACACAGTCCACTGGAATGTTGTTTTTATCTGATGTTTCCTCCCCAGACTCGTCAGACTCACACTGACTGCATGTGTTCAGTACGTCCTGAAGTGTAGACTTAGTTTAGCTCTTTTTTTTGTTCATTTTGAACATGAGAAACTTTAACAAAGTAACCAAAATTCAGTTTGTGCTTTTTAACTTACTCCTCTGATTAATAGATCAAGTTATTTCCTTCCATCTCATTCCCTCCTCAGCCTGAGTGGCTGTAACCTCTCAGAGAGAAGCTGTGCAGCTCTGTCCTCAGCTCTCAGCTCCCAGTCCTCCAGCCTGACAGAACTGGGCCTGAGTAACAACGACCTGCAGGATTCAGGAGTGAAGCAGCTTTCTGATGGACTGAAGAGTCCAAACTGCAGACTGGAAACTCTCAGGTAAGGATTCATGAACTTTCCAGGTGAGAGCTGATATAATTCTGGGTTATTAGATTAAAAAGCAGCTTCCAGGTACTTTGATCTATGAAACAGGTTGATCTGTTCTGCCCTTTGATTATCTGGCTTAAATAACTCTTATAACTCTGATAATGAAATATAACACACACAGTTTAAAGAAAAATACTTAAGTGCTCTTTTACTTTAACTCCTTTCCATTCCTGTAGATTTGTCCTAAAACACAGATCCATCACATACCCAAAGTAAACTACTCTACAGAAATATGAGCAGTTTTTTCCTTTAAAATCGTGCATAAAACCTTTAAATGTGGACACACTGCACTGGGGCAAAGGGATGATATTTGGTTGGTTATTTGGTTTGAGGTGAACCTCCTTTGTGAAGGCGGCAGTGAATTAGACAGATGTGTGGTGACAAAGCCACATCATCCTTTAGTGAATCAGAAGCTGAATTTATTTCCCAAACAGACAGAATCCTTCTAAGTGTTACTGGAAGTAAATAAGACATGTTTGAACTCATTGGAAAGTGGGATTTTTATAAATAGATGCCTTTAGGTGACTACAATCTGGATCTCCAAGTCCCAGCTCCTCACAAAGTCTGACTCTAACTTTTAATATGGCACAAAAAATAATATTTTACAGCTAGAAGCTCTTGAAAAACAGCTCCACACAGACAGCTGCATGTCTTCACTCTGAACTGAAGTGTGGATTTATTTTAATGTCTGTTTTGTCATGTTGGAGGATGAGAAACTCTAAAAAACTGTTTAACTTCTTTTATTCTATCATTTTTTACTTTATTTCCACAGACAAATAAACAAAACCAAATGGGAAAGAATTCTATAAAGGTTATTTGATTGATTAATGAATGTATTTTCTCCCTCCTCAGCCTGAGTGGCTGTAACCTCTCAGAGAGAAGCTGTGCAGCTCTGTCCTCAGCTCTCAGCTCCCAGTCCTCCAGCCTGACAGAACTGGGCCTGAGTAACAACAACCTGCAGGATTCAGGAGTGAAGCAGCTTTCTGATGGACTGAAGAGTCCAAACTGCAGACTGGAAACTCTCAGGTAAGGACTGTATGAAAACAAGCTTCTCCAAACTACACTAACACTCCAGATAATGTAGATGAGGATGAAATCACGTGTACGCTCAGCTGGGCTCAGATGGACCGAGGTGCTCTGTGGATGTTCCTTCTTGTTGTTTCTTTTAGTAAAAACAGTAAAGTGTAGGTGTATATTAATCCAGCTGAATTCCCAATAAAGCTGCTCACATTCAAGGATTTTCTGGGGTTTTTGTCACAGTTTGAAAGTGTGACTGAAAATCAGCCCATTAAGACTACATGTCAGCTGGTGGTCACTTAAAGCATGTAATAAAATCACCATTCAAGTAACCTAAAGACAACAGGTGTACAGTGAGTTCAGCTGTACTTACATGTACCCTGAAGCCAAACTGGCAGCTGGTTCCACAGAGAGGGGCCTGATAACTGAAGGCTCTGCCTCCCATTCTGCTTTTAGAAACTCTGGGAACCACAAGTAAACCTGCAGCCTGAGAGCAAAGTGCTCTGTTGGGAACATATCCAACAATGAGATGTTCTCACTCAGGCCGCAGAGTTGCAGCGTCAGACAGACTTCAGTCAGTAACTGGATTCTGCTCCTCTGCATGTGAACAGTTATAAGGAAGGTGTTCCAGTTAATGCTCCAGTCAGGCTGTGAGCAAAGCTCAACTCAAATGTGGAGGAACTGTGCATGATACAGCCAGCAGCTGCAGAGTCATCAGAATATTTGAGGAGATGACAGGACTCTGGGGTGTGCTGGAAGTCTGAGGTGTGCAGAGTTCAGTGAAGAGTGAAATGTTGAAATATTCACAATAATCTAAAGTTTTTTTTCTCAGAGGTTTGCTTTTCATCCAGGTTTTTCATTCACTGCTGCCATGTTTCCTCTTTGTTTGTCACAGAAGATTGTTTATATTTTCTTCTCATTTTATCTGAAACTCTTTGTTACTGGAGCAAAATGATCTGTAATTCCTCCAGGTACCGACAGACACAAGTGGTTTCCCAACTGATGCAATTTATTGAATCCATCTTGTTATAGAATCATAAACACACCGTGAAAACTAAAAACACAGAGAGGACAAACATTAGCTTGCTTGAAATAAAGACAGTTGGCAAATAAAACTACTTCTACAACATAAAACCGACAAAATACCTCGTTGGCTGAGTACCACATAAGGAATTAGGCTTTCTTCTTATTTTGCTTGGCTTGCTTCGTTTCTTAAACCCGTGTCCATACTTTTCCTTTTCTTTTTACCTTTCGAGATCGCTTCTTCTTGACTTATAGCTACTCAGCACAAGCACACTCTGACATCACAGCGCCCCCTAGTGGCGCTTCGCAAAATGAATATAAAAATACACAAAACATGTAGAAATAGAAATGTGGCAGTTACATAATCTTTCTCTAAGAATGTTGTTACCATTGGATGACATTCAGCTTGAGTTTCAGAGCAGTTCTCTCAGAGTTTCTGTTGTTCTGTGTGTCTGCAGCCTGTCAGGCTGTCTGATCACAGAGGAAGGCTGTGCTTCTCTGGCTGAAGCTGTCACCTCCAACCCCAAATCACATCTGAGAGAGCTGGACCTGAGCTACAACCATCCAGGAGCCTCAGGAGAGAAGCTGCTGAGGGCTGCACTGAAGGATCCACACACACTCAGGTATGGAGAGGCCTGCTGCAGCCTCACAGTGTCTGATAGAGGAGGAAGAGCTGGGAACATGTTCTCTGTCCTGCACTCAGCCCTGTGCTTCTGCTGAGTGTTGCATGAACAATCCCACATGTAGGAGCCTTTTTACCTTTAACCCTAACCCATTTGTAGAGGAGGTCTGCAAGGAGAACATCTGCAGGAACAACAACGAGAAATGTCTGTTGGTCAGAGTTGATTTAGCTTGGACAGATCTCTGCATGTTAAAGGAACAGTCTTTCATTTTTAGAAACGTCTTTTTGGTCCTCTGACCCTGATTCATTTACAAGGATGGGTCCAGGACATGTTAGCCTAGCTTAGCACAAAGATTTATAAACCCCTGTGGTTCAGGTAAAGTTTCCTTCATAAATCCTGCTGATTGGAGGTTCCTGATGGTGAAACACAGCAACAGACCCAGAAAATTAATTTAGTCTTCTATTGGTGCCAGTACTGGATAAGATTTGGAAGGAGTGTGGTGAGCTGATGCTGCTGATCCCTCTGAAATGTGTTGCTGTCCTCACAACAGCAGCATCTGCAATGATAATGTGAGGGAACAAATCCTCAGTGTGATGATGATGCAGCTGTTAGTGGTCAGTGTGGAAACAAGCTGTCACAGCTAAAAACCTGCCTCAAACTGTCTCTGACAGTCACTTAGCTTCATGTGCATGGAAAAGAAGTCACTTTAACATTTCCCAGCTGAGTCAGAAAAAAGAGCAACAGTGAAAACAATGTGAAGAATCTGAGGCAGGCTGCTGTGCAGAGGATGTTCCTGTCAGAAGCAGATCAGTCAGACTTTAGGGCAGATAGAAGGTTGCAGCTCTGGGTCAGATCAGGAGTTTTTACAGTGTTCTTCAAATTTGAAGAGATGAAAAGGAGGAGACGGCTGAAAGAAGAAATTGTGACTTCCACAAAGCAGTTTTGTACGCGTCAGTGTTGATTCTGCTCATTGTAGTTTCCAGATGCTCCACTCCAGTGGATGTGTCCAGATGTTGGACTGTTCCTTTCTCAGTGTAGACCAGAGTGTTGTATAACGTACTGAAATCTCACACTCAAGTAAAAGTATAGGTACCCCTCCAAAATATGACTTTGGTAAAAGTCCAAGTCACTGACTGAAATGTTACTTGAGTTAAAGTCTTAAAGTATCCGAAACGTCTTGTACTTAAGTATGAGAATTACTGTAAAAATAGATGTACTTAAGTAATGTAATGAGAAGTATAAGTAAAAAGTAAACAAGGCAAATGCAGTTTGAATGACATTTTTATATATTTTGGTAAACTTTGAAGGTCAAATACACTTAAAATCTACCCACAACCAAGTGCAGGCAAAATTTAGACCAGGTTTAGACAGATAAATACAAACTTTGTGAACCTTTAAGTTTTTCTTCTTCAAGTAAGGCCAGTGCTGAAAATGAGGCGTACATTACACCATTAAGAAAAAAAAAATGAAACAAAAGAGGCTGCTACTGTTATTGCCATCATTATAAACAAAATTTAAAGAAAAAAATAGGAGAAAACTGAAGCTTATCTGGCATCTGAAGAGGGAGTCCAGTTTGAAACCTCTTTTGTAAACCTTTCTAAAAAATAAATAAAATAACTCAGTACAGAAAATGCGGCCAACATCACCAAGAAAAAAAGCTGTTAGGATTACTGTACTTCACAAGCTATAGGAGGTGCTGCTCTGACCCCCCTCCTCCTTTCAGGGTGGAGCCTGCTGGAGAACGATGGCTGACACCAGGGCTGAGGAAGTGTGAGTGTGTTCTTCATCTGATTCATGACATCCAGCCATCGTCACACTGTCACATCACTCATTGATCAAAGTGAACAGATGATAGATCAATAACTGCAGCTGGACTGTGTTTGTTCTCTCCTTCAGATTCCTGCCAACTCACAATCGACACAAACACAGTGAACAGGAAACTGAAACTGTCTGACAACAACAGGAAGGTGACACGTGTGGAGGAGGATCAGTCATATCCTGATCATCCAGACAGGTTTGGTGGCTGGCCTCAGCTGCTGTGTAGAAATGTTCTGACTGGTCGCTGTTACTGGGAGGTCGAGTGGAGAGGAAGAGTTTATATATCAGTGAGTTACAGAGGAATCAGGAAAGGAGGAGACTGTGAGTTTGGATGGAATGATCAGTCCTGGAGTCTGAGCTGCTCTGATAGAGGTAAATACTCTGTCTGTCACAATGACAGAGAAACAATCATCTCCTCCTCCTCCTCCTCCTCCTCCTCCTCCTCCTCCTCGGTCTCTGACAGAGCAGCAGTGTATGTGGACCGTCCTGCTGGCACTCTGTCCTTCTACAGAGTCTCCTCTGACACACTGATCCACCTCCACACCTTCAGCACCACATTCACTGAAGAACCTCTGCATCCTGGATTTGGGTTATGGTCACCTGGTTCCTCAGTGTCTCTGTGCTGAGTATACAGAGTGTCCTCCTGTCAGAGAATCCCTGCTGAACAGATAGTTCAGTCTGTTCATGTCTGTCTCTTTCACTCAGAAACAGGGACGTGCACAGGAATCTTGAAGGGCAGTTGCTCTAACCTGAAGAAAGGGCAGCTAAATTAGTTGTCTCTCTCTCTTTTCCGTGGGCATTTCGAATTGTCTGCATTTTAACACAACATGCAGGTGAATAATTCGAATTGTGCTTTATTTCCATCATTCATCTTGCTTGATAAAACGAAATGTCATCAGCTGCCTGTAACTTAGTTTGGTAGCCTACCACAAAACAACCTGAGCCATGTAAAACGTTGACTGCAAGCTAGCTGGCTGTTGGTGTTTTTTTTTTTGCTACCTAAACAGTAGCTGGCTGTCAGATTATTTATGGTCACAAAATGTCCTAAACTCGACATTGGATTTGAGAGAAGTTGATTGTGATCATGTCTTGTAGCCTAGGCACTGTGTACACATTTCGAGCTCACCTTTTCAGGCCGTCAGGGCAGTAGCTCTACTCCCACAGTGTCTGTGCTTGGCTCAAGCGCCGCCCGGTCGCGTGCGCGCTTTTTTTTTTTTTTTTTTCTAGTGAAGCGTGCTGCTTGCCCTCCGCAACGCCCGCGCCCCTCCCTTTTGCCTAAATCTCCAGGTGTCTGGTGAATCTGAATGATTGACTCTGAAGACTTTATTTTAGGAAACTTCAATCAAAATTACGAATTATACAGAAAATCATGTTGAAATATGAAATCATATTTGCCTATATTATTGTTTCCCCTCCCTCGGAAGGGCAGCATCAGCCAAGGACGGCAAAAGGGCGGTTGCCCTGGCAACTTGGGCCATTACCTGTGCACATCACTGCTCAGAAACACCTTTTCAGATTCATGGACTCAGTCAGTTTCTGTTTGAAACTCTTCTGAATGATTCCTTGGAAACTTCTTCCTCTTCCAGTCCTTTAAAGATGGAAGCTGCCATTCTTCCAGGATGTTGTTTTTCTGTGTGTTTCCAGTCAAAGCTTCACACTGAGTATCAGCAGGTTGTGTTTCTCTGCATCTGACTTCAACTGAGCCCATTCAGCTGAAGTCAGCTGCAGTTAGTTTGCTGCACATGTGACAAACTGTGACATCAGAGAGGAATCACTGAGCTGCCATCAGCCCAGATGGATTCCAACCTGCTGACAGATGTTCACTGATTCTGCTCCAATGAGCAGCCGGGGTTCATCCTGATGTTTCACACATCCACTTCCTGTTAGATGATGAAAGGACACCTGGACTGGAGCTGGTTCCTGATGGCAGAATGTTGCTGAATGTTGCTGTTGAACGCTCACAAAGAGGACTGAAAGGATCCTTTACAAACAATAATTGGACTTTAACAACATCTGCTTTGGACTGAAAGTTCCTGATGTTCAACATGAAAATCCTCCCAGTATTTCACTGTTAGTTTGTTTGGTTCATTCTGTCTTTATTTGGACTTTCTGACATTTTCACATGTTGAATTATTGATTTTTCATCTCGGAAATCTGACTTTTTGCCTCATTATTCACCACAATTTTCATTTTTTAAATTCTGTCTCAAAGACTTTACATGTGAAATGTGGACTTTTAATCAACATTCAGATTTTTTTGTTGAAAATTTCTCTTCTATATCAAATTTGTTCTTCATATCTGAACATTTCGATTTTTAAATGGTTCCAGACTTTTTGGTGTATATATTGTTTTATCTGATTACTTTCACTTTGTTCATTAAAATATATACAAAATCTCAGATTTTATTTCTCAGATTCTTTTTTAAATAGTTTTTTTCTGAATATATTTAGTCGTCAGGTTTTTCTTTTAGAATATTTTTGTTGTGTCTAACCGCCTCACAAAAACTGTCCAAAGAGCAGACACAGGACTCGGGGAGAATCAGAGTTGGAACAGAGTTTGTTTAAAAGCGGTGGGTGTTGAAAGCCAAAGGGAGGACCCGGGTAGACGTGTAACTCTGAGAGAGGAGGGAGATGATTAGTGAGGTTCGGAATAAGGAATGTGGGAAAAAGTTGGGATGCCTTGTATCATTAAATTAAAAACGGAATGCAGTGATTTGTAAATCTCATAAACTAATATTTTATTCACAGCAGAACATAGAAGACATCTCAGATGTTGAAAGTGAAGTGGGAGAAGATCGTCCAGGCTTGCTAATTTGTTAAAGCTCCTGTTTCCTCCTCTCCCAGATCCTCCAAAGTCTCCAGCAGCTGCAGCTTTACAGTCTTCTCCATCTTTACTTCCTGATAACAGCACAAGACATTTTCAAATGTGAGTCACTAACTGACAGAAACAAAGGCAGCACATGTGCAGTACCCATCAGCTGCTGTTCAGCTTTATTAACTCAGACTTTATCTTTAACTCTGACTTCACTCCAGCTTGTTCTGTCTTTGCATGTGTGAGCAGGATGTTTTTACTTGGCTGTAATATTTGAATCAAAGCTACAAAGCAGAGAACATCCTGTCTCTTTATTTTGCACAATGAACAGGAGAACTACAACATTTTTACTGAATGATGAAAAACATTCTCACTGCTGACATCAGCTTGATAGTTTTTATAGTTGAACACTTCTGGGCTCATAAAACTGACATTGTGCAGTTCATCCGTTCACCACCAGAGGGAGACACATCTCCATCACTGCAGAGTCCCGCTCAGTATCTGACAGAACTTCACAGCTACTGAGAGGACACTTTTAAATCAATACAATTCAAAGACATTATTTCTATATTTAAACCAGGCTTCCCACCTCCATATAAGACAGACACTCTGTCCTCATACAACAAGCAGATCTCCTGTCTGAGCTTCACGTCTTCTGTACACACAGCATCATCTCTTGGTAAACAGATACCACCTGAAGGTTCATCTGTAGGAGCATGGCAGGCCGTCCACTTTCTCTGCATGGAAAACATTTTCATTTAGGAATAACTTTGGTATATTTTAAGCATTTATTGAAACATGCAGATTTGTTGTACTAATACAATGTTCCAGCTGTGAGGTAGAGAGCCAGGCCTCACTAATATGTTTATGCATTTGGCCGACGCTTTTATACTACACTGGAACCACCTTACACTGGTAGGTGGGTAGGGTAAGGAGGTCTTGCCTCAGGACCCCTACTGGAGGTGGTACCTTTCATAAACTTCAGTGAAGTTAGTTTTAAGTTGGATATTCAACATTCATTCGCAAAACACTCCAACATTTCAAGTGCACTCGCATTGCAGACTTTACAGTAAACACACGGAGAGGACGACTGCAGGTGTACCACAGCCATTATAACTAACAGCCTTGCCACTCTATTAAGCCCCATTGTACCGGCTTTTTGGCTGCAGTTCCACCAGAATTCCACTGGGGGCGTCGGTGGAGACCAGAATGAATGGGGCCCAATGGAGCTAGATGCTACAAATGGTCAGTTTCACATAAGTCTCCTCAAGAGCGTTCAGATTTGAATGTAGTTTCTGAGAGCTCAACATGGGTTTCAAGTAAAAAATCTACTGAACGAGTACATATATCCCTTTGATTTCTTACAGGTTGGCTTCTTGTTGTCCACAACGCGCTAGCATTGTGCTAATGACCGATGAAAGAATGAATTACGACCAGAGGCACCGCTTGACGGCTGGCTCCATACCAAGTGACAAAAGAATTAAGATGGACTTTTTCCGCTTATGTTACCACAGATTCTCTCTTACTACAGCTCTTCCTTGAAAACGCTGCTGCCTTTGAGACCAACAATAAGCAGGATTGTTGCCGTAAAGCGGCATCTCCGGTCGTAAGCTATGTATGACGTCATATACACTTCAAATCCTTTTTTTAAGCAAATGAGTGGCTCTAAAAATCTAAAACTCAGCCATGGGTATTTTCTAAACATCCTCTTTCGAAAACAACATTCGAATTACTAGAGAAAAAATTATATCTTGAGATAAGGGCACGAAAGGGCGTATAGCTCCATAGGACTCCATTCATTCTGGTCTCCAAAATTGAGCGCCCCACGTGGAAAGAGGGTAGCCTGGGCGAAAGCCGACTGTTGACTCTGTCAAACAGTCTGGGAAAACCCAAGAGGAATCCGTTTCCATGGAGGGCGGGACCTTACCCAGCAACTTAAATTCATTGGAGTAACAGAGTTCCCTTAACCAATCATAATGTTTAGAAATGACGTTGGTTATGCGCCGAGGTTCATGCTTACTCTCGCGAGGCTCTAGCTCGCGAATCACGCTTCCCACATCCGCTTTCATTATACCGGTACCATTTGATAAATCAAACTTTTCCCAAAGCCAGTTGGAAGGAGAGCTTCGACATCCTTGCCACTAACAATATTGAAGAGGCATTCCTCTTGCTCTCGTTTTAATTGTGTAATGCTCTCCAGAGTTGAGACAACTTCATGGATAGCTTCTAGCGTTCTTCCGTCGCCATGTTTATTTCCGCTGCGGTTGAACTACAATTATATGGACTACAATGGACTCCGCGCGTGAGTTCTGCGTCACCACTCGCAACTGTTTGCTGATTGGCAAAACACTGAGTGAACCGAGGTAGGGGGATTTGGCCAGACTATGTGCGGAGCCAAAATCTTTGGGCGGAAGTACATAGGATGGCGTCGCCAGGCTAGAAAGAGGGTGGAACTGCAACCAAAATCGCCTCGTTGGAAACCGGAAATGCACCATGAGTGGCGAATCTGTACTATTATAGAATCTGTGGGTGTACCAACTTCGTGTTTTCAAAATAAAATAAAATTTTAAAAATGTGATATTAAAAGGAGAGATGAGCTACTGTGTATAAAGTTATGTACTGTGTAGAAAATTATGAACAGATATAAATTGTATAAATAAAAGGTGTATCTCATGCAGCCAGTGTAGTTACATGATCCCACACTCATTTGGAGTCAATTGATCACATGACCTGGAAGCTATTGAGCTAAAATGCTAATATTTACATGTAAAAATTAATAAAAATTATGAACAGAACTAAATTGTAAAAATAAAAGATGTATCTCATGCGGCCAGTGTAGTTACATGATCCCAAATTTATAAATATAAATATTCATAATTTTTATTAATATTTATATGGAAATATTAGCTTCCAGGTCATGCGATCAATTGACTCCAAATCAGTGTGGGATCATGTAACTACACTGGCTGCATGAGATACACCTTTTATTTTTACATCTGTTCATAATTTTCAATAACTTTAAACACAGTACCTTATCTCTGCTTTAAATGTCCCACATTTTTATTTTGAAAACAGGAAGTTGGAACACGCTGCAGTCGTCCTCTCCGTGTGTTTACTGTAAAGTCTGCAATACGGGAGCACTTGAAATGTTGGAGTGGCTTGCGAATGTCTGTCGAATATCCAACTTAAAACGGACTTCACCTAAGTAGTACAGCAGAGGAAACATCCCAAATGTAGCGGACACTTGAGTTTCTGCAGGTTGCCTTTTAGGCGTGTTGAATGGGTTTTTTGGGGTTCACTCCTCAGCTGCTGGACTCCTGTCTGCTCCTCCAAAGCGCTGAAACTTTCTGCTGTAGCTAACCCTTAAAAACATGGAGCCTCTTGTGTTGGTGCTTGTGGACAACTTTCCTGTTAGCTGGAACATTTCAGAGTTCTCCTCAGACTGGATTCAGTGGACATAAAGGTGTCTTTAACAGAGGGAACGAGGCTGCTCTGCTCTCTGGATTCATCTCTGTGCTTCAGCCCGGCAGGAGCAGCCAATCAGGGGGCGGGGCTTGTTCCAAATTCTCCCATTGGTTATTGTTTGTGACGTCAGAGACGGACAGAGCTCCTACTGGCTCCTGAAGCCGAAGCAGCGGAAGTGTTTCTGGAGGAATGGCAGCAGAGCCGCTTGTAATGTTCACAGCTTCTGTTTGACACCTCAGAGTTTATAAAACTCATACAACACCATCAGAACACATGGTCACCACATGGACCTTTAGAAGTTCAGGCTTTCTAAACACACACATCAGTTCAATCCAGATGTTTTTCACATCTTTTCAGGGTTTCCTGCTTTGGCTTCATAACTCAGATGGAATCAGTCAGTGAGAAACACAGCAGGCTGTGAGAGAAAGTAAAGGTGTTCACCGAGGCTGAACCTGAGGGACGCATCACTGAAATGACTGAGTGTTACTCCCTTCAGTTGGAATCACCAACACAAGTCCTTCCTCTCATGCACGGGCATTTATTTGCACATGGCTGTGGTCAGTCATGCTGTGAGAACTAGAGAAATGAAAACAAACAAATCATAAACTGAACTTCACAGGATACAAAGCCTTTCCAAAGAGAATAAACATTAAAGAAACATCTCCAGCACAAACAGCTCCCATAATGCGCTCCATTTGCTTGCAATGTGCCGTGTTTGCATGCAGTGAAACAGGTGATGTGAAAGCGTCGCTGCAGCATCTTAAACACGTGGGAACATCATGTGAATACCACTCTGCAGACCTCATTGGCTGCGTTAACTCAAGGGCAGCAAGAAAGGAAACTTCCAGCGTTGGGTCTCATCCAAATCTCCGAAGCCTTATTCAGCAGCTTCATGACGTCATCTTCTGAGTAACACGCCAGCTGAGGAGCTCTGCTGCTCGTGGGCTGAGTGCGTCTGAATAACGCCCCGCCCCTCTACAACACAACAACACTCCTTCCACTATTGGAACATCTCTCCGGGACGTGGTTTACAACTCAAAAATATAAACTCAACAAGCAAATAACACAGATGTAACTTTTCTTTGTCCTCTGCTGCTTCTCCTGCTCTGGTAAAAAACCACAGGCCCCAGCCCAACCCATCCTGGTCCTATACCAGTCCCTGTACTTATAGGAAATGGACCCACAGTTCTTCCTGTCTAACAAAGAAACAAAGAAACACAAAACAAACAATTATTAACCTACAAATAAACTCTGTCAATAACTCCCCAAAAATATAAAGTAAACTAAGAATACATTTGAACAAAATTCAAAGTAATGAAGATCAGGAATAAATAGCTCCAACAGTATTTATATTTCCATGATTTATTTTACCCGACTCACAGCTCACAGCTCTCTCTCCCTCTCGGCTTTATTTTGAAGGAAGCGGGAGTTCCTTCATTCTGTACATAATTATTTTATTCTAATGGTGCAGTGTTGAATGTTAGAATATTATTACTTTGCACTATAGTTCAGCTTATTTAAATGTTCTATTTGTGCACAGTTTAATACATTTTATTATAATTTTGCACTGTTTCGCACTGAATGTTTATTTATTGGCTGTTTGGGTTATTAGAATTTATTTAGAGAGAAAGAAAGAAAAATAAATGTTTGGCCTTGGAGACTTCTGGACTTTTAGCCTTTTTCACAATGATTTGGGACGTGGTTTAGAACTTGTTTGTACATTCCTGTGCACACTCTGGGTGACTGATTCAAGTGACTCGAGAACCCGATTCACTTTAGTGAGTGACTCGAGTCAGTAAAAGGAATCGAGTATCCCATCACTACATTGAAATGTGGGAAATCTTTATAAAATTAAGTTTTATGATGGAAGAGAGCAGTCATATTAATACTTTCACAACACTGTCATAGATAGATAGATCAGTTTCAAACAAAACTTCTCCTAAAGATTGTTGTACTTTGTCAGTCTGAATGTTTTACTGACAGCATTGTTGTCCCGTTGTGTCTGAAATTGAGGGAAATCTGTTCCAAAGTCATTTTGTTCACATGATGAAGGCAGCCAGCTGCAGTCTGCAGATTCAGTCTTTATGCTGTGAGCAGGGCGTTTCTGCCCTCTAGTGGCCACAGGTGGTATCTACAGAAAAGGTAAAGCTGGAGATTTACAAATGACTGATACTTCCGGTGGTACCTTTAACAATAAAATGCTGTTAACGCTGTGCTGCACTTCACAGACGTAAAATAAAAGCTGTTGGATCTGTTAACAGCTGAAACTTGTTTTACTCAGGAGTGACTAAATGTAAATAAGTTGGTGGCGTCTTTGTGTGAAAGGCGCAGGTTTCTTCTTCAAGTGTAAACCAAGCTACAGTTAACGCTAGCTAGCTAGTTAGCGGCAGTTAGCTAGCATCTCTGTTAGCTCCGGTTATATTTAGTTTAAATGTTAAGTAGAGAATGAGTGAATGTGGTGCTAAAACGTGGCTACTTCATGTGACAGTAAATTGAAACAGAGCAGACTTTATAGTTCTCGCTGTACCATGGTACTGGTGATCTGACTTCCGGTTAAATCATGAAGCATTCACTGATGACGTAATAATTATGTACAGAATGAATGAACTCCCGCTTCCTTCAAAATAAAGCCGAGAGGGAGAGAGAGCTGTGAGCTGTGAGTCGGGTAAAATAAATCATGGAAATATATATACTGTTGGAGCTATTTATTCCTGATCTTTATTACTTTGAATTTTGTTCAAATGTTTTCTTAGTTTATTTTATATTTTTGGGGAGTTATTGACAGAGTTTATTTGTAGGTTAATAATTGTTTGTTTTGTGTTTCTTTGTTTCTTTGTTAGACAGGAAGAACTGTGGGTCCATTTCCTATAAGCACAGGGACTGGTATAGGACCAGGATGGGTTGGGCTGGGGCCTGTGGTTTTTTACCAGAGCAGGAGAAGCAGCAGAGGACAAAGAAAAGTTACATCTGTGCTATTTGCTTGTTGAGTTTATATTTTTGAATTCTAAACCGCGTCCCGGAGAGATGTTCCAATAGTGGAAGGAGTGTTGTTGTGTTGTAGAGGGGCGGGGCGTTATTCAGACGCACTCAGCCCACGAGCAGCAGAGCTCCTCAGCTGGCGTGTTACTGTAAGGGAAAAATTAATTCCTATATACATTGTATGAGTGTTACTCTGTATCACCCGGTAATAACTCATTTAAGACACTTGTTTTTCTCTTTTCTCCCTCTTTCAATGAGGGTATTGTGCTCTTATGATTTAACAACTTTAAGGAGTTTGACAGGGAAGATGGCACGATACAGAGGTGCCTTGGCTGGAGAAAGGGAGGAAAGATAGACAAAGTCTTGAACATATCAAAGGAGTGACTACGTATTAACCTGTATATTAACTGACTTGTTTTCGTCTAAGAGTCAGAGCAACTCTGAACTCTGTTCTGTGTTGTTCTCTCTTGCAAGATATTATTAAAAGCATCTTATCTCCTCAGAAAATAACTGACTCTGTGCCTTACTAAAATTTCCGCAACATTACTCAGAAGATGACGTCATGAAGCTGCTGAATAAGGCTTCGGAGGTTTGGATGAGACCCAACGCTTGAAGTTTCCTTTCTTGCTGCCCTTGAGTTAACGCGGCCAATGAGGTCTGCAGAGTGGTGTTCACATGATGTTCCCACGTGTTTAAGATGCTGCACCGACGCTTTCACATCACCTGTTTCACTGCATGCAAACACGGCACATTGCAAGCAAATGGAGCGCATTATGGAAGCTGTTTGTGCTGGAGATGTTTCTTTAATGTTTATTCTCTTTGGAAAGGCTTTGTATCCTGTGAAGTTCAGTTTATGATTTGTTTGTTTTCATTTCTCTAGTTCTCACAGCATGACTGACCACAGCGATGTGCAAATAAATGCCCGTGCATGAGAGGAAGGACTTGTGTTGGTGATTCCAACTGAAGGGAGTAACACTCAGTCATTTCAGTGATGCGTCCCTCAGGTTCAGCCTCGGTGAACACCTTTACTTTCTCTCACAGCCTGCTGTGTTTCTCACTGACTGATTCCATCTGAGTTATGAAGCCAAAGCAGGAAACCCTGAAAAGATGTGAAAAACATCTGGATTGAACTGATGCGTGTGTTTAGAAAGCCTGAACTTCTAAAGGTCCATGTGGTGACCATGTGTTCTGATGGTGTTGTATGAGTTTTATAAACTCTGAGGTGTCAAACAGAAGCTGTGAACATTACAAGCGGCTCTGCTGCCATTCCTCCAGAAACACTTCCGCTGCTCCGGCTTCAGGAGCCAGTAGGAGCTCTGTCCGTCTCTGACGTCACAAGCAATAACCAATGGGAGAGCAGCTGAGCGTTTGGAACAAGCCCCGCCCCCTGATTGACTGCTCCTGCCGGGCTGAAGCACAGAGATGAACCCAGAGAGCAGAGCAGCCTCGTTCCCTCTGTTAAAGACACCTTTATGTCCACTGAATCCAGTCTGAGGAGAACTCTGAAATGTTCCAGCTAACAGGAAAGTTGTCCACAAGCACCAACACAAGAGGCTGCATGTTTTTAAGGGTTAGCTACAGCAGAAAGTTTCAGCGCTTTGGAGGAGCAGACAGGAGTCCAGCAGCTGAGGAGTGAACCCCAAAAAACCCATTCAACACGCCTAAAAGACAACCTACAGAAACTCAAGTGTCCGCTACAACATCGTTGTAGAGAAACGTTGCAAAGAAGAGAGACTATTTGAAGTAGATTCATAAAATCCCCCCCCCCCCCCCCCTCTCTCGTGCAGCGCCCCTATGCGCCGCATATAGTGCATCCCCCTTTTTTGCGCCACAGCTTCTAAATGCATTGAGTTGCGGCCATGCGATCAGCTGTTTGTGTTGAAGAGCAACTGAACAGGTGCACCTAATAAAGTGGCCGGTGAGTGTATAATGAATATATGTGATGCAATGGCGCAGCCCCGGCTGTGCCAGGGTGTGCCGGTGCCACCCAAAGAGGCAGCTGGCACACCCATGTTGTCCCCCATTTTTCTGAGTCGGGTCCTACGTGGGTGTAGATCGGATGTTTGTTAGGTATTGATTAGTTTTAATGAATACCATGTTCTCTCTCATTTAATTTCATGCTCAATACGTGTGTATAGTTGCGTTTCTTTAGTTGCACTGGCACCGACTGATTGATTTTTCGAGACAGTGAGAGTATGATAACCACAGTTTTTGTTTCGTTTTTTAGACAAGACATGAGTTGCGGGAGCGCAGAATTCTAGGTGAACATTTCTTTCGGGAGTCTGTTTCAGCCGGTCGGACATTCTTTGAGATGTAGCTAAGCTAAGCTTCAACTTTAGGCTAGTTCAGCAGCATAAGTTACCATGGTTACTCAACGGGCATTCAAATAAGCCATGTTCATGGAACGGAACTCTCTCTAAGTTTAGCCAGAAGTAGCGAGAAAGGCCAGGCTTTCCACTAAGCCAGCTTCGTAAAATACCCCCCTGGAGTCTGATCTGCTCTGATGGAGGTAAATAAGAGATTATAAGAGAGAAACAATCATCTCCTCCTCCTCCTCCTCCTCCTCCTCCTCCTCCTCCTCCTCCTCCTCCTCCTCCTCCTCTTTCTTCTCCTCCTCCTCTTTCTTCTCCTCCTCCTCCTCTTTCTCCTCCTCCTCCTCCTCCTCCTCCTCCTCCTCTTTCTTCTCCTCCTCCTCCTCTTTCTCCTCCTCCTCCTCTTCCTCCTCCTCCTCCTCCTCCTCCTCCTCTGTCTCTAACAGAGCAGCAGTGTATCTGGACCGTCCTGCTGGCACTGTCCTTCTACAGAGTCTCCTCTGACACTCTGATCCACCTCCACATCTTCAGCACGTGAATGAATGCTTGTGTAACAAGGGTTAATTAGGCTTGTGTATAATTCCAGTAAATTATTGTTTTTAATTGTTTTTATGACATTTATAAGACTAGTCAGGTGGAACTTTTGTTTTCTTTTTTGGTTTCTGTACATTATTTCATGGGGGGGCAACATCTGTGACAAAAGACACGGTCCCTCCTCTTCCTCTTTTTTTCTGATGTTCGGTGAGGAAAGGTAAGCTCCCTTTTTGTCATTTATATTTGTCATTTTATTTTGTCATATGCTCCATGTTTTCCTTTTTTGTGCTAATGTTTGCGTCATTATAATCGCGGCTCTTTTTTTCTGATGTTCGGTGAGGAAAGGTGGAGGAAAATAAACACCTTCGAAAGAGCAGCGGTGTGGTCTCCATTCGTTCTAACCTTAACACAACGCAGAGGTTTCATACCGGTTACACTTGTGCAGATGTGTGTGTGTCAATTATCTGACGAGCCCAGGATCAAGAGCCCCACGTACCCAAGGGTGTGCAACATGCTGCGTAATTTCACTGTGATAGCTAAAGTGCAGCTGAAATGGGGAGGAGGGGAGATGCAGCAGAGCTATCCCCACTGCTCGTACACCGCGGACGAGTGTTACTCTCCACAAACACAGTCATCATGAGATAAGGCATGCTATGTGTGAAAGCAGTGTGGACTCAGAGAAACACAAGTATCAGAGGTGTCAGAACACTTTTAAAGCTTTAAAATTAAGAAGGAATTGTTATGGGAATGCTCAGCCAGGTCACCTGTTTCAGTCCTGCTCAGATGGAAAGAAAATGCTCTCTTTCTTTCCTACATCAGCGATATTAATGAGCATGTTCCCCCCTCCCTCTGATTGTTGCTTCAGAGTCAACATGACCAGTCTACCTGATACCAAAGCAGGATGCCTCCCAGTCCCAGACTGGCTGTTAGATGCTCAGTTACCATTTTGACCTCCATCGGGATCCCTCCCTAATATGAGATAACTCCTCAGTGAGGACATGATGGAGGAAATAAGCAGATGATGGCTGATAGGAGTCAGGAGTGAGAGTAAGACTGATGAAGTTTATTCATTTTAAAACAAATCCCAACAAGGTTACAAGCTGCTGTTACACTCAGATGAAAATTAAATCTGATCCTGTCCTGCCCCCCCCTCCTACCTGTCCTGCCCCTCCCTCCTACCTGTCCTGCCCCCCCCCTCCTACCTGTCCTGCCCCTCCCTCCTACCTGTCCTGCCCCCCCCTCCTACCTGTCCTGTCCCAACCTCCTACCTGTCCTGCCCCTCCCTCCTACCTGTCCTGCCCCCCCCTCCTACCTGTCCTGCCCCTCCCTCCTACCTGTCCTGCCCCCCCCTCCTACCTGTCCTGCCCCCATCAGGGTTAGAGCTCTGACTGATTCCAGGAAGCAGCTCACCTGTGTCTGTGGAGCGGAGCGTCATCTTCTTAAACACTTGGTTTGAACAAACTGTGAGTTTGAACTTTGTCTTCAGTAACCTTCCTGTTGGTTTCTGCTCTGTAATGTTTGGGGAACATGTTCACTTCTTATTTCAGGTCCAGTTTGATCACTCGAAGAACTTTGAAGAAAAATCTGCATGATTATCATTTACATTGTTGTTGATTAGAAACATATTATTTATGGTTTTATTGCCAAAATAAATCACATTGTGTTTTAATTTGTGGGGATAACTGCGGTTTCTTCCACTGAAGTCAGACACAGAAACTCTCTGCTGTTTATCTCTTAAAGACTAAAGGTAACACCCTGATGGAGGTGTGGCTTTCTCGTTGTGTAACTCAGTGAGTCAGACAGGTTTTTCAAGCTTTTTAAATTCCATCTTTGTGTCTGTGTGTTCACTTTCCCGTCTTTAAAAATGTCTCTTTATCCCACAAACAAACTTAAATTTCAGCATGTTTTACATCTGCTTTATTGTGTCGCTGAATTAGAGCTGCAACAACACGTCATTTATCTGGAGATTAGCTGAAAATTGTTTCTCTTGTGACCTTTTCAAGTATCTTAGAGATGTTTTTTTTTTATACTTTTCTTTTGAAAATCTGTTGAAAACATCACCTGAAATAAAGGTTTTAGTGGCGTCTCTGATATAAGTTTCTCTGTATGAAGAGTCAAATTACTGGAACTGGAGTTTTGAAAAGTTTTCTGGTTAATTTTGACCTTTTATTGCATGTATTCATTTAAAATATCTGTTTTATTCTATAGCATCACTTTGCTGAGAAACACATTTAATGACAATAATGATTAAACTGAAACTGGTGTGAAACAGCACGGTGGTGTGGTGGTTAGCACCGTCGCCTCACAGCAAGAAGGTTCCAGGTTCAACACCCAGCTGGGGCCTTTCTATGTGGAGTTTGAATGTTCTCCCCATGTATGCGTGGGTTCTCTCCGGGTACTCCGGCTTCCTCCCACTGTCCGAAAAATCATGCATGTTAGGTTGATTGGCATCTCTAAATTGTCCTTAGGAGTGAGTGTGAGCGTGCATGGTTGTTTGTCTCGTTTGTCTCTATGTGGCCCTGCGATGGACTGGCGGCCTGTCCAGGGTGTACCCCGCCTCTCGCCCATTGACTGCTGGGATAGGCTCCCGCGACCCGATCGATGGATTCAGCGGTGTATAGATAATGGATGGATGGATGGTGTGAAACAGAGAATCTGAGCCAATCAGAGGAGCAGCTGATCTTTTCACATAAATGATGGAGAGGAGGATGTGAGTTGCTGTGCAGATGAATGATCTGTGTTTCCTCTGCAGAAGAAGGTAGAAAGTGTGTGTGAGCTGATGTGAGATCAGCAGCATGGATCAGAGTGAGGACACTAAAACCTCTCTGTGGTTTATCGCCAGAGATTACTGGCGATAAAATAAATAGATAAATAATTTAAATATCAAATTTAATTTAATTTTATTACTGTTTTTTATTGAAAATAGTGCTGTTCCTGCACTTTACTTTTTACATTTTCTATTTTCGTGAAGGTGTGTGTAAATAAACTCAATTTCCAAAGAAAGCCACAGGTGTAAGCTCTCAAATACTTTTTGAATTTTGTTTCTATCTGCTACAGAGGCTGAGAAATCAATCATTTAGTAGGCGTTGACACAATTGCTGAATTTCCAGAAAAACTTCAGGTTTTAGGGGGTCTTTCTGAAATCTTTACAGGCATTCTTTTCCAGCCGTTTTAGGCCTAAATGGGTTAAGAAGGCCATCTCTTGCTTCCAGCTTGTTTTACAGATCAGGGTTTTGTTTGTTTTGAACGGTTTGGCCTGAGGATGCTAATGCTGGGAGTGAGTCACTGAACGGACTATGCTCTGGAACAGGGAATATTAATACAGGACGTTTTCATTTAGAATAAGGTTCAAATATTGCCTTACACGACGTGCACACATAGAGACTGGTGTGGAACAGAGAATCGGAGCCAATCAGAGGAGCAGCTGATCTTTTTACATAAATGATGGAGAGGAGGGTGTGAGTTGATGTGCAGATGAATGATCTGTGTTTCCTCTGCAGAAGAAGGTAGAAAGTGTGTGTGAGCTGATGTGAGTTCAGCAGCATGGATCAGAGTGAGGACACTGAAACCTCTCTGTGTGGGGAACATGAGAGCCAGAGCAAAGCTCAGAGGTGAGGTGACCATCTCTAACTGTCCATGACTCTTCTCCATGTCCCAGCTCAGCGCTCACATCACCAAACCACCTTTATTCACAGGAAGGGACAGAGACCTGGATCCAGGAGTGGGTCCTCACAGAGCAAACTGCAGAAGGATCTCCCACTTTTCAGCTTACAGGCCTCGAAAGCAGAGTAAGTTAACATCAGGTCATTGATTTAGAGGTTATTAAGTATATCATGCATGCAGGCTGAAAAGCATTTTTTCCCCATCAGGATCCACCAGAGACCTAAACCAGAACCTGAACCTGAACCTGAACCCAGCTGTGTGTCCTTTAAGAGCGACCGGTCAAAGGAAGATTTGATTAATTTCAAAAGAATCTTTTCATCTGACAAAAAGTAAAATACATGATTAAGATATTTAACTTAAAATGCATTCAGCTTTGACATCATTGACCTGTAATGTTTTTCTATCAGGATCCATCAGACACTGGAACCTGAATCTGAACCTGAACCTGAAGCAGAACCTGGACCCAGCTGTGTGTCCTTTAAGAGCAACCGGTCAATGGAGCATCCTCTTATCTTCAAATCAGCCCAACATCCGTCCCCTCAGAGGTGAGCTGAGTGTAAATGCTGTAACAGAGTAAAATACAGCATCTGAGGGTCGCTGGTGATTGGTCTGAATCTGAGGGTTAAAAGCTTCAGAGTGTGTGTGTTTATCAGCATTGAGCTCTGTAAGATAACAGAGCTGCCACCAGGGGGAGCTGTAACATTGTTCCACAGCAGCCACACTGATGCTGCGTGTACACCAAGAGCGACCTACGCTACCGGAGCGCCGGAAATCATTATTTCTCTATGGAGGGTGAGCTAACTGGGCGACCAGAGCGGATTCCAGCTATTAAACTCAAGCCAACTTTATGGTAATGAGCTATGACGCGGTTCGGCGAAAACCAATGACAATCCACAGATTGTAGGGGTCCGACAATCCGCGAGGTTCGCGGAAACAGACGTGTAAACTTTGGTTCCTATCCAAACAAGAGTCGTTTAATCCTGAAGGGCAGATTATAGTTCTGCTTCTATCATCTTGACGTGTTGCTTTGCTCTGGTCGTGAACCACTTTTCATGTTATGGTTCTGCAACCTCGGTCTGGAATTTCTAGGGACGCACAGCAGTTTCCCCCCAAAAGTATTCGAGAACTCGCGAGAACTTCGGCGGCGCTGGCGGAAGCACAGCCTAGTATTATAGAATCTGTGGCGGAAGTGTTTATCTTTCAAAACAACAATGGCGTGTATGCAAGATATGGATCTGGAGTTGCTCGACATCGAAGAAGAACAGCTTCTTTTATTGGAGTTGGCGAAAATGCAAAGGAGGAAGCCACACAGACAACCGGAAAGGCATACCAAGGACCAATCACAGCCGCTTTTGTCTGCGCACTTCCGCCTGAGCTCTGCGTGGGTTTGCGTCCGTCCGACGTTTTTTTTTTTTTTTTTTTTTTTTTTACAGCAAGGGGATTTGTATATTAGGATTGACATACATTGGTGGGCAATTCAATCAAAAATTCCATCAGGACTTCGTATGATTCAATACATTTCAGAGATTTTAAATATAATTGAAATTCAGATAAAAATATGTTAAAGACTGGGGATGATCTTAGCACTCTTTGTTTATGAATAAAAAATTTGGCCAAACAAAAAATAAGGTTACAACAGAGTTCTATAGTTTTGTTTTCCAATAACACTCCAAAAGTTACCATATCTCTAGAAATAGATTCAGGAAGTGTAATTTTTGATTTCAGGATTTTTCTGAGGTGCACCAGAGAATGTCTAATGGAAGAGAACTGCCACTCTCGGTAACTTCCGGTTTCTGAACAGGTGTCTCTGTCCATGTGAGGGCGCTTGCGGGCGAGTCCAGAATGAATGGGGGTCTATGGGGGTTGCACCCTAAAAATCCACTTTTCTCAGGATATAATTTTTTGTCAAGTAATTTGAAAGTTGCATTCAAAAGGGGGGACTAAAAAAGTACACTCGGCTGAATATTGCATTTTTGAAGTTCACTCATCTGTTCTAAAAAGCCGTTCAAAAATGGTG
The DNA here is from genome assembly GCF_027942865.1 of Odontesthes bonariensis. Taxonomy (NCBI): domain Eukaryota; kingdom Metazoa; phylum Chordata; class Actinopteri; order Atheriniformes; family Atherinopsidae; genus Odontesthes; species Odontesthes bonariensis. The sequence goes on from NC_134516.1 coordinate 8,224,105, forward strand.
ATGACGTTACAGATTGCGTACGTTCTGCTTTACGGCAAGTTCTGAGTCACTGCAGAGAATGTCTAATGGAACATAAACATAAACTTGCCTCGTTGCAGTTTCAATGTGACTCTCAATCTGTGTTAGCTCATGATGTCGCCAAGACTATATTCCTCATTTAAGGAACTTGTGTAACTTATGTGTAACCCCACTGTGTCATAGGGCAGGTGGTTAATTCAAATTAAATTCAATGGCTTACAACAAACCCTATCTCTGAAAATCATCGGATGATTAGAAATCAATGAGAAGACACTTTTCCATATGTGCAATGGCATAAGCTAAGTCCTAAAAAACCTTAAGTCCCAGGTGCAGCCCTTTAATAAGTCAGGTAGCCTATGATCATTTATACAGGAGCAATAACGTTACCTTTTTTCGTCCTTTGGGAATGAAAAGAAGGATCATCCTTTACCACTATTTGAACAATTAATAACTGCACACTTGCGAGGCATTTTATCTTTTATTCCGAATGGCGGAATAAAAACGATTGTTTAATATTATTGAGCGGGACATTTACTGTACTTTTTAAGGTCGTAATACTAAACCATGTATATTGACACGTTGAACACACGAATAGGAGACTCAAATTCCATTTATACCCATGTACTTTCACAATACATATATAACGATCTGAAAACAAAAGTGCCCGCAGGAAGAAATAAGTTACTATACACAAATATTAACTTAAATATCAATAGCGGGAAGGTCCTCCTTAAGATTCTGTTTCATATTCCATTCTGGACATCCACTGCTTTGGCTTCAGCTGCCATCAAGCGGGGTCTCTGGTCGTAATCAGTCGCATGTCCGTCACTGACCAATCAGCATTCATTAGCAGAATGCTAGCATGTTATGGCCAACAACGACCCAAACTGAAAGAAATCGAAAGGACATAAATACTCATTAATTCGACTTTCGACCTATAATCTATATTGAACTTGCTGAATCTAGAATAAAATATGTGATGTTTCAACGACAAGCAGGTGAAATAAATATATTTAGCCGTTTAGCCTTATAGACCCCCATTCATTCTGGACTCGCCCGCGATCGATCACCCCCAGTGGAATTCTGGTGGGACTGCAACCAAGTTCGATACAATGGGGCTTACGGAGAGTGGCAAGGCTCTCCGTAGACGGGCTCTGGGTGCACGAGAACGCGCGCAGAGCCTCTGCGTGGGGGAGTGGTCAAGATTTTGACGCTCGCAGAGGCTATGCGTCCGAGCGTCAGAGGCTTTGCATCTGAAGCATAAATCAGCCTTGAGACTGTTGCAATTGCCGTGTCAAGTGCTTCAATACAATAGTGTAGTAACCCCACGCTTACCTTTCTCACTGCAATTAAGTTTTATTTCGGATTTATTTCGGATTTTATTTCGAATTTAGTTTATTTTTCACAGCTGCCTCATCTATTCCTGCTCTTCTCAGGTGTATCTAATGTAGTTTTACATAATTTGTAACGTGATGTATATCTTGTATAACAAATTGTAAATAACAACACGTTTATTCGTGTCCTGCCCTCTCTTTCCTCATTTGTTCTTTTTCGCGGGGATGCTGCACAGCCGCGGGGCCTTTAAAAATTGAACATTCTAAAATGTGACGTCACGAGCTACCAAAGCAAATTCTGAAGCGAAGCTTCTCCAGCTACCTCCGCTACCAGGCAGCGTAGGTCGCTCTTGGTGTACACGCAGCCACACTGACTCTCTGACAGGCCGTCTCACTGCAGACTCAAACACCATCACTGATACTTTAGTTTGAATGAAACAAGTGTTTCTCTGTCAGGATCCATCAGAGACTCAGACCTGGACCTGAACCTGGAGCTGAGCCTGAACCCAGCTGTGTGTCCATGAAGAGTGACCGGTCGATGAGTCGTCCTATTGACTTCAAATCAGCCCAACATCCATCCCCTCAGAGGTGAGCTGAGTGTAAATGCTGTAACAGAGTAAAATGAGTCAGTTTGAACAGTTTTACTCCAACATGTGTTTAATGTGAGCTCAGCTCTGCTTCACATCCATTTCTATGTTCATATGTGAAGTGGTGTGTGTTGGATGTTTTCCATCAACACAGCAGTCGTCCAATAACCAGAAGGTTGGTGGTTCGATTCCTACTCAAAAAAAGTTTGGTGAACAAACAGCTGGAGGGGTGTCCACCTCCTTGCCACAGCTGAGGTGCTCTTGAGCAAGGCACTGTACCCCCATGCTCCCCAGGTGCTGTGATTCCAGTGTATATGGCATCTGTCTCTATGAATGTGTGACCCTGTGTGTGTTCAACAGGTGCCAACCTGGATGGGTTAAAAGCAGAGGAGAAATTCTGTGTATGTTCCCTGTAATGTAGATGAAAATAAATCTAATCTTAATCTTCATGATTCCTCCACAGAGTGGACCAGCAGAGCTCAGAGGGTCCCAGTGGTCCGTCTGCCCAGCAGCATCAAACACAGCTGGACTCCATATTTATGGTCTGTACATGCACAACAACTACTTTCCCATCTGCTCACAGCCATCTCCATGCTGCACTCTGTAGACCAGTGGGTTGTCAGTGAGTCCAACATGGATCTGATGTTTGGCTCCATGGTTTCAGTCTGATGGGCTCATTCATATAGTTTTCTGTTCCAGCTGCTGGAGGACAACATGCTCACTTTTGTGAAGGAGGAGCTGAAGAAGATGCAGAAGGCTCTGAGTCCAGATTACCCAGAATGCTTAGAGAGTCAGAGGGAGGGTGAGGATGAAGAGCGTTGGAGCAGCAGAGAGGCATTAGTGAAGATCACAGTTCACTTCCTGAGGAGAATGAAGCAGGAGGAGCTGGCTGACCGTCTGCAGAGCAGTAAGAGGATTTCTCTAAAGGTTTAACCTGCTGGATAAATGACACATTTACTGATGTCTCAGCACACAGAACAGCAGATGTTCAGATACTCATTCTGTACAGGGTTGAAATGTCTGTTTACTGATTTTATTTCTTGTCTTCATTCAGATCTTTGTGGACGTACACTTAAATGTGCTCTGAAGAAGAAGTTCCAGTGTGTGTTTGAGGGGATTCCTAAAGCAGGAAAGCCAACCCTTCTGAATCAGATCTACACAGAGCTTTACATCACAGAGGGAGGGAGCGGAGAGGTCAATGATGAACATGAGGTCAGACAGATTGAAGCAGCATCCAGGAAAGCAGGCAGAGCAGAAACATCCATCAGACAAGAAGACATCTTTAAAGGCCCACCTGGAAGAGCTGAACCAATCAGAACAGTGATGACAAAGGGAGTGGCTGGCATTGGGAAAACAGTCTTAACACAGAAGTTCACTCTGGACTGGGCTGAAGGCAAAGCCAACCAGGACATCCAGTTCATGTTTCCATTCACTTTCAGAGAGCTGAATGTGCTGAAAGAGAGAAAGTTCAGCTTGGTGGAACTTGTTCATCACTTCTTTACTGAAACCAAAGCAGCAGGAATCTGCAGCTTTGAACAGTTCCAGGTTGTGTTCATCTTTGACGGTCTGGATGAGTGTCGACTTCCTCTGGACTTCCACAGCAAGGAGCCCCTGACTGATGCTACAGAGCCCACCTCAGTGGATGTGCTGCTGACAAACCTCATCAGGGGGAAGCTGCTTCCCTCTGCTCGCCTCTGGATAACCACACGACCTGTAGCAGCCAATCAGATCCCTGCTGGCTGTGTTGGCATGGTGACAGAGGTCAGAGGGTTCACTGACCCACAGAAGGAGGAGTACTTCAGGAAGAGGTTCAGAGATGAGGAGCAGGCCAGCAGGATCATCTCCCACATCCAGACATCCCGAAGCCTCCACATCATGTGCCACATCCCGGTCTTCTGCTGGATCACTGCTACAGTTCTGGAGGATGTGTTGGAAACCAGAGAGGGAGCAGAGCTGCCCAGCACCCTGACTGAGATGTACATCCACTTCCTGGTGGTTCAGGCCAAAGTGAAGAAGCTCAAGTATGATGGAGGAGCTGAGACAGATCCACACTGGAGTCCAGAGAGCAGGAAGATGATTGAGTCTCTGGGAAAACTGGCTTTTGAGCGGCTGCAGAAAGGAAACCTGATCTTCTATGAATCAGACCTGACAGAGTGTGGCATCGATATCTCAGCAGCCTCAGTGTACTCAGGAGTGTTCACACAGATCTTTAGAGAGGAGAGAGGGCTGTACCGGGAGAAGGTGTTCTGCTTCATCCATCTGAGTGTTCAGGAGTTTCTGGCTGCTCTTCATGTGCATCTGACCTTCATCAACTCTGGACTCAACCTGATGGAGGAACTACCAAAGTCTCAGGAGTCTGAAACACTGACAGAGACTCTCTTCTACCAGAGTGCTGTGGACAAGGCCTTAGAGAGTCCAAATGGACACCTGGACCTGTTCCTCCGCTTCCTCCTGGGTCTTTCACTGCAGACCAATCAGAGGCTCCTACGAGGCCTGCTGACACAGACAGGAAGTTGCTCACAGACCAATCAGGAAACAGTCGATTACATCAAGAAGAAGATCAGTGAGAATCTGTCTGCAGAGAGAAGCATCAATCTGTTCCACTGTCTGAATGAACTGAATGATCGTTCTCTGGTGGAGGAGATCCAATATTACCTGAGTTCAGGAAGTCTCTCCACAGATAATCTGTCTCCTGCTGAGTGGTCAGCTCTGGGCTTCATCTTACTGTCATCAGGAAAACATCTGGATGAGTTTGACCTGAAGAAGTACTCTGCTTCAGAGGAGGCTCTTCTGAGGCTGCTGCCAGTGGTCAAAGCCTCCAACAAAGCTGTGTGAGTACAGATATAGAGGGATGTGTATGAATATACTGCTGCTGTTTCTATAGGAGAGAAAGTCCCAGATTCCTACTTCTCTCATTATTTCCTCCTCAGACTGAGCAGCTGTACCCTCTCAGATGAAGGATGTGCAGCTCTGTCCTCAGCTCTCAGCTCCCAGTCCTCCAGCCTGACACAACTGGACCTGAGTATCTGCGGCTCAGGAGCGAAGCAGCTGTTTGATGGACTGCAGAGTCCTCACTGTAACCTGGAAGCTCTCAGGTCAGGTTTCTCTGCTGTTTCAGCTTCATACAGTCTCTGTGATGCAATAATCTGAAAACATCTTCACATCCGTTTTAAATCCACAAAGTAAAACGTCTCCAGATCTGTGTCACTTTCCTCTGATCTAGTCTGCGCAGCGCAGCACACACACATGAACTGTGGTGGAACATTTATTTATATTCTGGTAGAGTTACAGGAAATGATTCAGTATATCTGTTGTAGTTTTCTCAAAGCGTGTCATTTCCATCCACAAACACCTGTTTAACATCATGAAGACAAAGATGTGCAGAAATGTGAAAATACACATCAGATGCGTGCAGAGTGATTTTTATGTTTGTGGATCCCTTTGTTCATGTTAAACATGTGAAATCTGGAGAAAACACCTTGTTTCCATCAGATAACAGGAGAAGTATGATAAAGTGGAACATCCAGCTGATTTCAGCTTGGACTGTTGGAGGATCCAAACTGAACTGTGAGTCGGGCTGTTGGTGTGTCGTCTGTTTTACTGCAGTTATCAGAACAGACACAATCACTTTGGAGGCAAAGATGAGAGGCTGAACAGGTCCTGCTCCTCTGCTCCATCCAGCAGCTGCTTGGTCATGTGATCAGTCATGTGACCAACATCTTCTCTTGCTCTGTTTCAGAAAAAAGCCAAAAAAGCTTTTGGTGACATTCAGGAAGTTGTTTTCTGTTCCCATGAAGCTTTTCAGAGTCGCTGCTTTAAAACATGATGTGATCAAAGATTAGGACATAAATGAACAAGTTATCATGAAAAGCTGCTTTGATTTGTTAACATAATGAGATAATTAACGACCGATCGAGGATCAGCCATCTTTATTGGTCACCTGCAGCTGAACGCCGGCAGTGAAATGTACACTGCAACGAGCTCAACTTCAAGGCAGCAAAATAAGAATAAAACAGGGTGAGATGAATCTGACAGAAATGAAAATATACAAGTAAACATGTGAGTAGGAGCGGGGTGTTCCTGCTCTGGTGGTGCAGCGCCTGGTGTGGACCTCCTGCAGGGTGGGCAGTGCTGACCTCACTCTGTGGAGAGCTCTGCACATCACATTGATGCATGGTCTCTGCAGGTCAGCTGCAGTAAAACTGCACAAAACGGAGCAAAGTCACAAACTACAGAGAGACAGGAAGAGATTCACAGATGTGCAGAACACATTTCACATTTTAAATCAGTGTTTTTCTTCCATTTTAAAGCATGAAACTACAGATTAATCTGTATATCTGTGGATCAGCCTTCATGAATCACAAATAAAGTGTTTCTGTGTATAGTGAGATATTTGTGGGCGATGGGAGACATTTTCATCATCTCTGTTGTGGATTAGTAATTAAAGTCCATTAAAAACATGAATATAAAACACCAAGAATGAAACCATAGTGCACATCACCAGATTCAGAGACTCCTAACTAGAAGTTACAGAGATATTGTGGCTGCAGAGCAGCTTCACCTCATTATTGTCCCTTATTTGACTGTCCTTATTAAATGTGACTGAATGTAAGACTGTTTAACATCTTCTCCTCAGGCTGAGCGTCTGTAACCTCTCAGATGAAGGATGTGCAGCTCTGTCCTCAGCTCTCAGCTCCCAGTCCTCCAGCCTGACACAACTGGGCCTGAGTAACAACAACCTGCAGCAGGATTCAGGAGTGAAGCTGCTGTCTGGACTGCAGAGTCCAACCTGTGGGCTGGAAACTCTCAGGTGAGGCTGTTTTCATGCTGGAGCAGAGTGCTGATAAATGTTAGCCTTTGTTCCCGGTGGGCAGCTCTGAAGTCAGCCCCACCATCAGTCTGATGGGATCAGTTCCTCAGCTTTGTTCCCCATGAAAGCCTCTGCTGTTTGAATCAGATTCTGAGACTGTCTCTGATGAGCTGCAGCTCCAGGGTGGAAAGGCTCAGCCACCGTGTGGACTCCTTGTTTCACTCTGAGCATAAAAACCACCGCACGGACACGATCACAGGCTTCTAACCCTGATGTTCCCTCTAAGTGGGCTTTCAGTCCACAGTCAGCATTAGAGCTGATTGATTCTGATCCCAGCTGTTCTTTTTCTCTGTAACTGTCTCCTCAGGCTGAGCGTCTGTAACCTCTCAGATGAAGGATGTGCAGCTGTGTCCTCAGCTCTCAGCTCCCAGTCCTCCAGCCTGAGACAACTGGACCTGAGTAACAACAACCTGCAGGATTCAGGGGTGAAGCAGGTGTCTGCTGGCCTGAAGAGTCCAAACTGCAGACTGGAAACTCTCAGGTAACAGAACACCTGTGGATGCTCTTTGTATGATTGTTCCAGCAGCTTTAGGCCTCTGACACCACAGGAACTCACCTGAACCTGGAACCTGAACCTGGAACAACCTGGAAAGTCTTTTTTGGGTCATTTGGTCAGTTTCCTTTTGGTTGTGTTCTCATCCAATAAATAATGTAGAGTGCAGATTCCTACAAAGTTCTTTGAGTGAGTTGTCCTCCTGAGCCCACCTGATGGGCGGGGCAAACCAGCTGTAAACAAGCGCTGGACCTCGTTCCTTCTGACTGAACTGATACGTATGACATTACGTTCCCTTTCAGTGGATTCCCTCGCTACAACACATACAGTATGGGACATGTATACTCGCCCCGCAAAGCAGCCGTCAAACCTGGGTCAGAACCATATTCAGGATTCTAGGGGCCCATGATTAAGAGGGGCCCAGAGAGGCCCAAATAAAATTATAATACCGACAAAAAATAATGTGACACTAAATTATGAACTAACTTATAATCACAAACATATTTTATTTACAATGTACCGGTAACAATACATTTATTTGTTTTGGAAACATTAAGCCCCCCCCTCTCTATTTATGTGAAATGGTTCAGTCCTACTGGATCAGCTGCAGCGCCGCAGCAGGTAAGAAGGCAGAGAAGGCAATATGCCTCAAAGTCTGGCTGCCAAAAACTAAAAGAAAGCAAAGAAAGAGGAGAAGGAATCAAAAGGTCGACAGTTTGTCACCCGATACTTCAGAAAGCAAGGTGGGTTTGTTAGAGGTTCATGTGATGGAAAGTTCTGGAATATTAACTTTGTCCATGTCTATAAGCTGGCTCACTTTCTCCCCATGTTGGCTCATATTTCTGAAGAAAACTCTGGATTTTTACACTTCACTGCTGTTTCTGTTAAATAATGAATGCAGTCAAACGTTTAGCAGCAGTTCTTGTTCAGTCAGTTGACCTCCCCTCTGTCAAAATGACGCCTGGTTCCGAATACATACATCAAGTGCAGCAGCAGCAGCAGCTGTCAGTCAGCCCCCAGCTCCACCTGCCCCTGAAACAGCCCCAGTGCCCCCACATGAGGAAGGAGGTGAGCAGCTGTGTGTTGAATTAATTATGATGATAAACTTTATGTCTCAAATGTCAGATTAGAACAACAAACAATTCACACTGTGGGCTACTGTGACTTTATTATATTCAGTTCACTGTCACTGATGTAATATACCATATGAAGCCCTGTTGTGTGTTTATGTATGAGCCGACTTAGCTTAACATCTGCTGCTGATGTTCTTCTTTTGCTTGTTTTATCATTCTATAGATGATGATGTTGAAATGATGAGAAATCATGATGGGTAGTTGGCCATTTTGTTTTTTGGTGTTTTTTTTGTTTTTGTTTTTTTTGCTGAGATTTTATTTGGTTCTCCACAGATGATAATTGCTTTTATTTTCATGGAAGAGTTTATTTTATGTTTAAGTGTATTTTTCAGGTGGCTTAATTTAGAATTAGATTGTCAGTGTTGCAGCAAATAAATTAATCTAAATGAATTCCATCAGTGCTTACCTACCTGTTAGCTGTCATTTTGTTCTTTTCTCACATGTATGGGAATGATAGTCAAAAATACCATCAAAATGCATAGTTTTATGTAAAATAGCATCATAAATTCATCATAATTCATCATAAAGCCTCCTGACCGGCTGTTTGGGGCCCATGAAAATAATTCTTAAATCCCTAGCGGGGCCCCAGCTGACGAGCGTCTCAGTTTCACATCAGTGAAATCAGCTTCTTCTTTACTGCTGCTCTCACTGTGGTGCAGACCATATTTTTTATCTGAACAGGACTCAGTGGGGAGTGTCTGCATGTGTTCGGGGCTTAAATGGGAGCAGAAATCAGGTTGATCCACGTGTGTGTAGTTTGATTCAATTCAATTCAATTCAATTCATTTTTATTTATATAGCGCCAAATACAACAAATGTCATCTCAAGGCACTTAGATAGATTCTGACTCAGAGTTCTGAAGACACAGAGTCAGTAATGTGAGACAGTTGCAGACATTCAGCTTCAGCTTGAGTTTCAGAGCAGTTCTCTCAGAGTTTCTGTTGTTCTGTGTGTCTGCAGCCTGTCAGGCTGTCTGATCACAGAGGAAGGCTGCGCTTCTCTGGCTGAAGCTGTGACCTCCAACCCCTCCCATCTGAGAGAGCTGGACCTGAGCTACAACCATCCAGGAGCCTCAGGAGAGAAGCTGCTGAGGGCTGCACTGAAGGATCCACACACACTCAGGTATGGAGAGGCCTGCTGCAGCCACACAATGTCTGATAGAGGAGGAAGAGCTGGGAACATGTTCCCTGTCCTGCACTCAGCCCTGTGCTTCTGCTTCCTGCTGAGTGTTACATGAACAATCACACATGTAGGAGCCTGTTTCCTTTGCTCACAGCACCAACGCTGGTTGGACATGAACAGCAGATATTTGTGAAGGAGGTCTCCAAGGAGAACATCTGCAGGAACAACAGTGATAAGTGTCTGTTGGTCCTCTGACCCTAGATCAGACGCAGAGATGGGTCCAGGACATGTTAGCCGAGCTTAGCACAAAGATTACTAGAACCATGTTCAGCGTGCATCTGGAAATGCGTACATGTGGGTTAGACCTGCGTCCTGAGAGAGGATCTGGATGTTTGGCTGCCCTGAAACATTCTGAGAGGAGGAGTCAGCAGAAACAATGTGAGCATCAGGAGAGACCATGATGTCAGAGACTGAAGAGATTTCAGCAGAGTGTTTAAAGCTCATATTTGGCTTCAGAAATGAGTGAAAAATCAAAGTGAAAATTCTTCCAAAGTTGAAGAGTTGAATTCAGAGACAGAAACCTCATCATCTCCATCATCTGACTGCAGAAAACATTTAGTTTGAAGTTGTTTTTTATTGGGTTTTCAGCGCCGACGTTCAGTTTCTACACCTTTCTCTATCCAGCTGGAGATGATAATTACACACATTATATCCAAATTAAGATCAAAAGCAAACAAGAAACAAACAAAACAAATTCCATCCATCCATCCATTATCTTCCGCTGCTCCGGGGATCGGGTCACGGGGGCAGCAGCTTGAGCAGAGAAACCCAGACGTCCCTGTCCCCGGCCACTTCCTCCAGCTCTTCTGGGGGGACCCCGAGGCGTTCCCAGGCCAGCCGAGAAACATAGTCTCTCCAACGTGTCCTGGGTCTTCCCCGGGGCCTCCTCCCAGTGGGACGGGCCCAGAACACCTCACCGGGGAGGCGTCCAGGAAGCATTCTCACCAGATGCCCGAGCCACCTCATCTGACTCCTCTCGATGCGGAGGAGCAGCGGTTCTACTCCGAGCCTCTCCCGGATGACCGAGCTTCTCACCCTATCTCTAAGGGAGAGCCCAGACACCCTGCGGAGGAAACTCATTTCGGCCGCTTGTATTCGTGATCTCGTTCTTTCAGTCCCTACCCACAGCTCGTGACCATAGGTGAGGGTAGGAACATAGATTGAGCGGTAAATCGAGAGCTTCGCCTTCTGGCTCAGCTCCTTCTTCACCACGACGGGCCGGTGCAGAGCCCGCATCACTGCAGACGCCGCACCAATCCGCCTGTCAATCTCCTGCTCCATTCGTCCCTCACTCGTGAACAAGACCCCGAGATACTTGAACTCCTCCACTTGGGGAAGGATCTCATTCCCGACCCGGAGAGAGCATTCCACCCTTTTCCGGCCGAAGACCATGGTCCACTTCCCATTAAATACATAAAACATCCATCCATCCACTTTCTACACCTGCTGAATCCGTCGGTCGAGTTGCGGGGGGGGCGGAGCCCCTCCCAGCGGGGCCAGAGGCGGGGTTCACCCTGGACAGGTCGCCATCCATCACAGGGCCACATTAAATATGTTAAATCAAATGTACACATTCAGACATTCACATGTACAAGCCCACACAGAAATAAGTGATGAGGAAAGCAGCACTGAAACATTGTGAGGCTCTGTGTGGATGATGGGAAACAGGTGGCAGAGGAGGAAGGCTAAGCAGTCTCATTGTGTTCATAAAGAGCCGACAGGACTCCAGCGGTTAGTAAAGATGGACTTTAGGAGCCTTCATAGATATGTAATGTGCTCCATCTGATGGAGGCCCCAAACCTTCTGGATCCAGATGTTATATGAAGGGGGGGTTCAGCCATCTAATAGTTCTGCAGCTCAGTGCTGCTGTGAGTAATATATTTACAGATGTTTCTCTGACCTCCCATTCAGCCCTTTAGGCATCACTCCTAATAGAGCCACAGTAGCATCCCGAGGTATAGAGCATCAGATACCTCTCCCCAGAGTGTCTTTACTTTGGGACATAAGCAGAATATATGGGTATGATTGGCAGCATGTGCTCCACCATTCCTCCAGCATCAGCTGGAATGGGACCGGCTCATTCTAGATACTATTTCTGGAGTCCTGAAACATGTGACAGTTATTTTCCTCCTTTCAGGGTGGAGCCTGCTGGAGAACGATGGCTGACACCAGGGCTGAGGAAGTGTGAGTGTGTTCTTCATCTGATTCATGACATCCAGCCATCGTCACACTGTCACATCACTCATTGATCAAAGTGAACAGATGATAGATCAATAACTGCAGCTGGACTGTGTTTGTTCTCTCCTTCAGATTCCTGTCAACTCACAATCGACAGAAACACAGTGAACAGAGAACTGAAACTGTCTGACAACAACAGGAAGGTGAGACGTGTGGAGGAGGATCAGTCATATCCTGATCATCCAGACAGGTTTGATGGCTGGCCTCAGCTGCTGTGTAGAAATGTTCTGACTGGTCGCTGTTACTGGGAGGTCGAGTGGAGAGGAGTGGTTTTTATATCAGTGAGTTACAGAGGAATCAGGAGGAGAGGAGGAGGAGACTGTGTGTTTGGATGGAGTGATCAGTCCTGGAGTCTGAGCTGCTCTGATGGAGGTAAATACTCTGTCTGGCACAGAGAAACACACATCTCCTCCTCCTCCTCCTCCTCCTCTGTCTCTAACAGAGCAGCAGTGTATGTGGACCGTCCTGCTGGCACTCTGTCCTTCTACAGAGTCTCCTCTGACACACTGATCCACCTCCACACCTTCAGCACCACATTCACTGAAGAACCTCTGCATCCTGGATTTGGGTTCTGGTTCTGGTCACCTGGTTCCTGGTTGTCTCTTTGCTGAGTATACAGAGTGTCCTCCTGTCAGAGAATCCCTGCTGAACAGATAGTTCAGTCTGTTCATGTCTGTCTCTTTCACTCAGAAACACCTTTTCAGATTCATGGATTCAGTCAGTTTCTGTTTGAAACTCTTCTGAATGATTCCTTGGAAACTTCTTCCTCTTCCAGTCCTTTAAAGATGGAAGCTGCCATTCTTCCAGGATGTTGTTTTTCTGTGTGTTTCCAGTCAAAGCTTCACACTGAGTATCAGCATGTTGTGTTTCTCTGCAGCTGACTTCAACTGAGACCATTCAGCTGAAGTCAGCTGCAGGTAGTTTGCTGCACATGTGACAAACTGTGACATCAGAGAGGAATCACTGAGCTGCCATCAGCCCAGATGGATTCCAACCTGCTGACAGATGTTCACTGATTCTGCTCCAATGAGCAGAGGTCTGGTGAGCAGCCGGGGTTCATCCTGATGTGTCTTCCCATTCACTTCCTGTTAGATGATGAAAGGACACCTGGACTGGAGCTGGTTCCTGATGGCAGGATGTTGCTGAATGTTGCTGTTGAACGCTCACAAAGAGGACTGAAAGGATCCTTTACGAACAGCATGTGGACCTGAACAGTCCACAACATCTGCTTTGGACCGACAGTTCCTGATGTGGAACATGTCGGCCGGTTTTCCTCGCTGCTGCTGTTTGGATCCAGATGTTGCAGAGACTCTTCCTGCTTCTCTCAGTACGTGCATGTGTTTGTGAACGCTGGTGTGAAAATGAGCTTTTTTTTAAGTGGCAGCTGAATGTGCTGATGTCCTGCAGACAGATGGACAACAGCTGACCTGATGGCTTTAAAGTGAGTAGCTGGCTAAGTCTCCATGTTATTTTCCTCTGTGATTGTTTCATGTTCAGAGGGAAGAGTTGGAAAATATTTACTGTTTACTGTGTAAAATAAATAGTTTGCTATGATCACATGATTTAAAGTGAACTGATGTTGAAATCCCAGGGTTTTCATGCATTCACATGTTTAATTAGGCCCTTTGTGTACATGTACAGACAGTAATAATACAGAAAGTAAATGTAATGCAGAACTAAATAAACACCAATCTTTATTGATTTATATAGAGAGTCATTTCTGAATAAAATGTGTGTTTAACTGTGTAGCTGGATACCCAAGCAGCTGTAATGTTGGAGTAAAAAAAGACATCCAACCAGGAACAGAATGTGAAATAAAGCGGCAGATCTGCAGGTTTCCAGCCCACAGAGGAGTCCCAGTCCAGCCGGCTGCTGCAAACAGTGAAATCCTCTTTGTAGCTGCCATCAGGAGTGAAAGTCCCGGCTTTGGGCTGGTTTGTTCAGTGAGGTTTTAAAGCCTCCGGGTCGGCATTCAGGCATCCCCGTGTTGGTGCTTATAGAAGTGACTGTAATGGGACGAGCTGCTGACACCACGATGAGTGAGAGAAAAGGTTTGGAGTTGGAATTTAATCAGAGGAGTCGGTTTCTGAATGGAAGTGTTTAAGAAAGCCATCATCCGAAGAAATGTTCCCAAAGCTGAGCTTTTAGTGAATTCCCAGGAATATTGCGTGTGACCTGTTAGCTCCGGGCGTCAGACTGATTCTGAGCTGTTTAGAAGCTTTGGGCTCAATCCCCAGGCAGGAAAAAAGTATTTAAAGCTCAGCAGCACACAGGTGAGGAAGAAATGAAGCGGAATGGTTGTTTATCACTGTGGTGAGACAGCTCAGAGTGATCGAGAGGGTTTCAGTTCTCACAAGTTGTTTTCAATTTAGGGGATTTGATGAAAATCATTTTAGTGTAAAAACTCGGAGAAGAATCAAATGTGCTCACAGTTTGCAGCAGAATAAGCAGTAAAAAATAATTGGGCTAATAAGAAACGTTTCAATAACAACAATCAATTAAAGAAAAGTCACATTTCTGGTTTTACACAACTCAGAATATTTCAACACAGTTATGTACGTGTTCAGCAAATCTACATGAATATTAAAGTCACCCACTACTACTCAGCACTAACTGGGATAGAAACTCTGAGAATTAGGAATAAACATACTTCATTACCACAGCCAAGTTGTAGAAGCTGTGGAGATGTAAATATTCACGTGTTCTGGCTCTGTCCTAAGATCGCAAAATTTTGGGAAGATTTTCATTTAATTATAGGAAGAATTTTGGGTAATGGTGTATTCAAGTCTTGTACATTATTTTATCTTGGCGTCATTACGGGAAATGTTGTGTTGAAAGATGATACATGTTGAAAATTATGTTCGTAGCCTGTAAAAAGGCAATTACAAGAAAATGGTACAAGACAGACCCACCATCACAGGAAGATTGGATGAAAATGATGGACGAAATCCATATTATGGAACAACTGACTTATAAAATAAGTCTTATGACTTATGAAGAGGATCAATGCTGCCAGAAGTGGGAGAAATGGACCGAATACATAAAAACGACAGGACGTGGACCATCACATTGACATTAAAAAAGGCTCTAACTGTAGAAGCATGCTGATCCAACATGTTCTTTTTTCAGATCTTTGTTTTTTATTTGTTCCCCCCTACCCCCACCGCCCCCTTCTACAATGTTTATCCAATGCTAAGAAAAAACAATAAAAAGAAAGTATTAGAAAAATAAATAAATGACTGGTTGCTGTTACTGGGAGGTCGAGTGGAGAAAGCAGTTTTGTACGCGTCAGTGTTGATTCTGCTCATTGTAGTTTCCAGATGCTCCACTCCAGTGGATGTGTCCAGATGTTGGACTGTTCCTTTCTCAGTGTAGAACAATGTGTGTGAGAGCCATGTAATGTCCATGTTTGATGCTGAAAGAGACGGTGCTGCTCTGACCCCCCTCCTCCTTTCAGGGTGGAGCCTGCTGGAGAACGATGGCTGACACCAGGGCTGAGGAAGTGTGAGTGTGTTCTCCATCAGATTCCTGTCAACTCAAAATCGACACAACACCCACCACCTCCTCGTCTTCTCTCTCTAACAGAGCAGCAGTATATGTGGACCATCCTGCTGGCACTCTGTCCTTCGACAGTCTCCTCTGACACACTGATCCTCCTCCTCCTCCTCCTCCTCCTCCTCCTCCTCCTCCTCCTCCTCCTCCTCCTCCTCCACCTCCTCCTCCTCCTCCTCCTCCACCTCCTCCTCCTCCTCCTCCTCTGTCTCTAACAGAGCAGCAGTGTATGTGGACCGTCCTGCTGGCTTTGGTTTCTGGTGAAATGCTTCAGCGTGAGCGTATGTGTGGTCATTTGTGTCATATGTTTCTGTGATGGCCAGGTGTACCCCGCCCAATATCTAATATAATAATATGTATCTCGCCCAATAACGGCTGGGATAGCCCCCCCACCCGCGACTGAAAGGGATTTAGTGGGTATAGAAAATGGATGGATGGACATGTTTGTCATTTATAAATGTACATGTATACATTTGTATGTGTGTTCAGCCAGGTCATCTGTTTCAGTCCTGCTCAGATGGAAAGAAAATGCTCTCTTTCTTTCCAACATCAGCGATATTAATGAGCATGTTCCCTCCTCCATCTGATTGTTGCTTCAGAGTCAACATGACCAGTCTACCTGATACCAAAGCAGGATGCCTCCCAGTCCCAGACTGGCTGTTAGATGCTCAGTTACCATTTTGACCTCCATCGGGATCCCTCCCTAATATGAGATAACTCCTCAGTGAGGACATGATGGAGGAAATAAGCAGATGATGGCTGATAGGAGTCAGGAGTGAGAGTAAGACTGATGAAGTTTATTCATTTTAAAGCAAATCCCAACAAGGTTACAAGCTGCTGTTACACTCAGATGAAAATTAAATCTGATCCTGTTGCTGCACTCCCTCCTACCTGTCCTGCCCCCCCCTCCTACCTGTCCTGCCCCCCCTCCTACATGTCCTGCCCCCCCCTCCTACCTGTCCTGCCCCCCCTCCTACCTGTCCTGCCCCTCCCTCCTACCTGTCCTGCCCCCTCCTCCTACCTGTCCTGCCCCCCCTCCTACCTGTCCTGCCCCTCCCTCCTACCTGTCCTGCCCCCTCCTCCTACCTGTCCTGCCCCTCCCTCCTACCTGTCCTGCCCCTCCCTCCTACCTCCCCCCCCCTCCTACCTGTCCTGCCCTCCCTCCTACCTGTCCTGCCCCCCCTCCTACCTGTCCTGCCCGTCCCTCCTACCTGTCCTGCCCTCCCTCCTACCTGTCCTGCCTCCCTCCTATCTGTCCTGCCCCCCCTCCTACCTGTCCTGCCCGTCCCTCCTACCTGTCCTGCCCTCCCTCCTACCTGTCCTGCCCGTCCCTCCTATCTGTCCTGCCTCCCTCCTACCTGTCCTGCCCTCCCTCCTACCTGTCCTGCCCGTCCCTCCTATCTGTCCTGCCTCCCTCCTACCTGTCCTGCCTCCCTCCTACCTGTCCTGCCTCTCCCTCCTACCTGTTGCTGCCCGTCCCTCCTACATGTCCTGCCCTCCCTCCTACCTGTCCTGCCCCTCCCTCCTACCTGTCCTGCCCTCCCTCCTACCTGTCCTGCCCCTCCCTCCTACCTGTCCTGCCCTCCCTCCTACCTGTCCCCCGCCCCTCCTACCTGTCCTGCCCCTCCCTCCTACCTGTCCTGCCCCCCCTCCTACCTGTCCTGCCCTCCCTCCTACCTGTCCTCCCCCCCCTCCTACCTGTCCTGCCCCCCCTCCTACCTGTCCTGCCCCTCCCTCCTACCTGTCCTGCCCTCCCTCCTTCCTGTCCTGCCCCTCCTACCTGTCCTGCCCCCATCAGGGTTAGAGATCTGACTGATCCCAGGAAGCAGCTCACCTGTGTCTGTGGAGCGGAGCGTCATCTTCTTCAACACTTGGTTTGAACTAACTGTGAGTTTGAACTTTGTCTTCAGTAACCTTCCTGTTTGTTTCTGCTCTGTAATGTTTGGGGAACATGTTCACTTCTTATTTCAGGTCCAGTTTGTTACTCGAAGAACTTTGAAGAAAAATCTGCATGATTATCATTTAAATTGTTGTTAGAAACATATTCTTTATGGTTTTATTGCCACAATAAATCACATTGTGTTTTAATTTGTGGGGATAACTGCGGTTTCTTCCACTGAAGTCAGACACAGAAACTCTCTGCTGTTTTTCTCTTAAAGACTAAAGATAACACACTGGATGGAGGTGTGGCTTTCTCGTTGTGTAACTCGAGTCAGACAGGTTTTTCAAGGTTTTTAAATTCCATCACCTTGATCATAACCCACCTCCATGTTCCAGTACAGTCGGTACACGTCAGGACAGTTTCCCGTCTTCACTGATTAAAAATGTCTCTTTATCCCACAAGCAAACTTAAATTCCAGCATGTTTTACATCTGCTTTATTGTGTCGCTGAATTAGAGATGCAACAACACGTCATTTATCTGGAGATTAGCTGAAAATAGTTTTTCTTGTGACTTTTTCAAGTATCTTAGAGAGTTTTATTTTATACTTTTCTTTCGAAAATCTGTTGAAAACATCACCTGAAAAACAGGTTTAAGTGGCTTCTCTGATATAAGTTTCTCTGTATGAAGAGTCAAATTACTGGAACTGGAGTTTTGAAAAGTTTTCTGGTTAATTTTGACCTTTTATTGCATGTATTCATTTAAAATATCTGTTTTATTCTCTAGTATCATTTTGCTGAGAAACACATTTAATGACAATAATGATTAAACTGAAACTGATGTGAAACAGAATCTGAGCCAATCAGAGGAGCAGCTGATCTTTTTACATAAATGATGGAGAGGAGGGTGTGAGTTGATGTGCAGATGAATGATCTGTGTTTCCTCTGCAGAAGAAGGTAGAAAGTGTGTGTGAGCTGATGTGAGTTCAGCAGCATGGATCAGAGTGAGGACACTAAAACCTCTCTGTGTGGGGAACATGAGAGCCAGAGCAAAGCTCAGAGGTGAGGTGACCATCTCTAACTGTCCATGACTCTTCTCCATGTCCCAGCTCAGCGCTCACATCACCAAACCACCTTTATTCACAGGAAGGGACAGAGACCTGGATCCAGGAGTGGGTCCTCACAGAGCGAACTGCAGAAGGATCTCCCACTTTTCAACTCACAGGCCTCGAAAGCAGAGTAAGTTAACACCAGGTCATTGATTTAGAGGTTATTAAGTATATCATGCATGCAGGTTGAAAAGCATTTTTTTCCCATCAGGATCCACCAGAGACCTGAACCAGAACCAGGACCAGAACCTGAACCAGAACCAGAACCAGAACCAGAACCAGAGCCTGAACCAGAACCAGAACCAGAACCTGAACCTGAACCTGAACCTGAACCTGAACCTGAACCTGAACCTCAACCAGAACCCGAACCCAGCTGTGTGTCCATGCAGAGCGACCTGTCGATGGGTCGTTATGTTGAATTCAAATCAGACCCACATCCGTCCCCTCAGAGGTGAGCTGAGTGTAAATGCTGTAACAGAGTAAAATGCAGCAGCTGAGGGTCGCTGGTGATTGGTCTGAATCTGAGGGTTAAAAGCTTCAGAGTGTGTGTTTATATTAGCATTGAGCTCTGTAAGATCACAGAGCTGCCACCAGGGGGAGCTGTAACATTGTTCCACAGCAGCCACACTGACTCTCTGGCAGGCCGTCTCACTGCAGACTCAAACACTATCACTGATACTTTAGTTTGAAGAAAACAAGTGTTTTTCTGTCAGGATCCTTCAGAGACTCAGACTCAGACCCAGACCTGGACCTGGACCTGGACCTGGACCCCGCTCTGTGTCCTTAAAGAGCGACTGGTCGATGGGTCGTTATGTTGAACTCAAATCAGCCCAACATCCATCCCCTCAGAGGTGAGCTGAGTGTAAATGCTGTAACAGAGTAAAATGAGTCAGTTTGAACAGTTTTTACTCCAACATGTGTTTAATGTGAGCTCAGCTCTGCTTCATCCATTTCTATGTTCATATGTGAAGCGGTGTGTGTTGGATGTTTTCCACCAACACAGCAGTCAGAGAGGAAAGAATGATGTTGGAGGAGGTGGTTCTGAGTGTCTGCAGGACAGCAGCTGGTCCAGCAGGGAACGCCTTTGTGCTTTGGCTCTAACACAGTGGAGGCAGGAGCTTCCCCTCAGGGGGCCGGTGCTGCTGGATGGAGGAGGACAGACAGATTTATTTAGAATTAAAAAGCTGAACGTCTGAACCACATGGAGCTGATGGAGGTGTGATGTGTTCCAGGTTCAGCAGAGGAACAGTCAGCAGGGTGCTGGTTAGCTGCTTAAAGCTTTGACAAGTTCAGATTAGTGAGCAACAGAACTAAAGTTTGTCCTGAGAGGCTGAAATGAAACTTGGTAAACAGACAGGAACTCTGCTTCTTCCAGTTAACTGAACACAGCTTTGGAAGCTGCAATGAAAGTTTGTCTCCCGTCTTTGGGAAATAATCATCAGATGATGTTGAACAGTCATGGTCTGAGGCCTTCACACTGGGAGCTGCCCAGTACAACCAGTCTGATCCCAGCACACACTGGCTCTGGCTGCCTTGCTCCAGGGCACTTCAGCAGGGAGGGAAAGCTTTCTGAAGGGGTTGGTGAGAGCTGCTGGGACCCAACCAAAGTGAGCTGAAAGCTCCAAGCAGCTGCAGACTGAGCTGTTGGTTCTCAGTGGGATCAGCAGGACCAGTAAAGCTTTCCCACTACAGGGAGTCCTCTGACCCACTGCTCACATCCACACATCCCTTCATGGAGCTTCACCTTGTGTTGCTCTCTGTGTGGACAGACACAATGTGAGCTCATTCTTCATGATTCCTCCACAGAGTGGACCAGCAGAGCTCAGAGGGTCCCAGTGGTCCGTCTGCCCAGCAGCATCAAACACAGCTGGACTCCATATTTATGGTCTGTACATGTACAACAACTACTTTCCCATCTGTTCTGCTCACAGCCATCTCCATGCTGCACTCTGTAGACCAGTGGGTTGTCAGTGAGTCCAACATGGATCTGATGTTTGGCTCCATGGTTTCAGTCTGATCGGCTCATTCATATAGTTTTCTGTTCCAGCTGCTGGAGGACAACATGCTCACTTTTGTGAAGGAGGAGCTGAAGAAGATGCAGAAGGCTCTGAGTCCAGATTACCCAGAATGCTTAGAGAGTCAGAGGGAGGGTGAGGATGAAGAGCAGAGGAGCAGCAGAGAGGCATTAGTGAAGATCACAGCTCACTTCCTGAGGAGAATGAAGCAGGAGGAGCTGGCTGACCGTCTGCAGAGCAGTAAGAGGATTTCTCTAAAGGTTTAACCTGCTGGATAAATGACACATTTACTGATGTCTCAGCACACAGAACAGCAGATGTTCAGATACTCATTCTTTACAGGGTTGAAATGTCTGTTTACTGATGTTATTTCTTGTCTTCATTCAGAACTTGTTGCTGCAGTTTGTAGTCGTAAAGTTAAATGTGCTCTGAAGAAGAAGTTCCAGTGTGTGTTTGAGGGGATTCCTAAAGCAGGAAAGCCAACCCTTCTGAATCAGATCTACACAGAGCTCTACATCACAGAGGGAGGGGCCGGAGAGGTCAATGATGAACATGAGGTCAGACAGATTGAAGCAACATCCAGGAAAGCAGGCAGAGCAGAAACATCCATCAGACAAGAAGACATCTTTAAAGGCCCACCTGGAAGAGATGAACCAATCAGAACAGTGATGACAAAGGGAGTGGCTGGCATTGGGAAAACAGTCTTAACACAGAAGTTCACTCTGGACTGGGCTGAAGGCAAAGCCAACCAGGACATCCACTTCATGTTTCCATTCACTTTCAGAGAGCTGAATGTGCTGAAAGAGAGAAAGTTCAGCTTGGTGGAACTTGTTCATCACTTCTTTACTGAGACCAAAGCAGCAGGAATCTGCAGATTTGAACAGTTCCAGGTTGTGTTCATCTTTGACGGTCTGGATGAGTGTCGACTTCCTCTGGACTTCCACAGCAAGGAGCCCCTGACTGATGCTACAGAGCCCACCTCAGTGGATGTGCTGCTGACAAACCTCATCAGGGGGAAGCTACTTCCCTCTGCTCGCCTCTGGATAACCACACGACCTGCAGCAGCCAATCAGATCCCTCCTGGCTGTGTTGGCATGGTGACAGAGGTCAGAGGGTTCACTGACCCACAGAAGAAGGAGTACTTCAGGAAGAGATTCAAAAAAAAGAAGCAGGCCAGCAGGATCATCTCCCACATCCAGACATCCCGAAGCCTACACATCATGTGCCACATCCCAGTCTTCTGCTGGATCACTGCTACAGTTCTGGAGGATGTGTTGGAAACCAGAGAGGGAGCAGAGCTGCCCAGCACCCTGACTGAGATGTACATCCACTTCCTGGTGGTTCAGGCCAAAGTGAAGAAGCTCAAGTATGATGGAGGAGCTGAGACAGATCCACACTGGAGTCCAGAGAGTAGGAAGATGATTGAGTCTCTGGGAAAACTGGCTTTTGAGCAGCTGCAGAAAGGAAACCTGATCTTCTATGAGTCAGACCTGACAGAGTGTGGCATCGATATCTCAGCAGCCTCAGTGTACTCAGGAGTGTTCACACAGATCTTTAGAGAGGAGAGAGGGCTGTACCAGGAGAAGGTGTTCTGCTTCATCCATCTGAGTGTTCAGGAGTTTCTGGCTGCTCTTCATGTGCATCTGACCTTCATCAACTCTGGACTCAACCTGATGGGAGAAGATGAACGATCCAAGAGGCCTTCATCTTTTAAGAAACCAAAACTAAAACATCTCCATCAGAGTGCTGTGAACAAGGCCTTAGAGAGTCCAAATGGACACCTGGACCTGTTCCTCCGCTTCCTCCTGGGTCTTTCCCTGCAGACCAATCAGAAGCTCCTACGAGGCCTGCTGACACAGACAGGAAGTAGCTCACAGACCAATCAGGAAACAGTCGATTACATCAAGTATAAGATCAGTGAGAATCTGTCTGCAGAGAGAAGCATCAATCTGTTCCACTGTCTGAATGAACTGAATGATCGTTCTCTGGTGGAGGAGATCCAACTGGCCCTGAGTTCAGGAAGTCTCTCCACAGATGAACTGTCTCCTGCTCAGTGGTCAGCTCTGGTCTTCATCTTACTGTCATCAGGAAAACATCTGGATGAGTTTGACCTGAAGAAGTACTCTGCTTCAGAGGAGGCTCTTCTGAGGCTGCTGCCAGTGGTCAAAGCCTCCAACAAAGCTCTGTGAGTACAAACACAGATATATTTCTTTATAAATACATTGTTTACTTATTAACTGGAGAAAAACAGCAGAATCAGCGTTAAACTCAGTTTCAAATGAACTTAATTTTATTTATGAAGTGTCAGTTCACAACAAAATATCATCTTACAAGTGATGTGAGATGATACTTTGTTGGAAATAGAAACTCAGCAGTTCCTCTGAGGAAGAACTTGGTGGCAGTTATTTATCAATTTTATAATTAATTTGTTTAATGGATTAATGAATCATTTTATTTGCTCCCATCTTATTAGATACAGTAGTTATCTGGCTTAACTAACTCTAACAATAAGTCAATAAAGCTTTTCTGACTCTGGATATGTTGCTTTTATTTGATTTTTCCTCCCCAGACTCGTCAGACTCACACTGACTGCATGTGTTCAGTACGTCCTGAAGTCTAGATTTAGTTTTACTGTCTGTTTTGAACATGAGAAACTTTAACAAAGTAACCAAAATTCAGTTTGTGCTTTTTAACTTACTCTTCTGTGGAAACTTTTTAAGTCTTGAGTCTAAGAAAGAGAAAAACATGTTGTCATTGATGTATTAATTTCTTGGTAGAAAGGTCCGTCAGTCCTACAGAAAGCATGTCAGTCTGCAGAGTGACAGACAAAGGCTGCAGCTACAGAGCCACAGCTGAGCTGGGCCAGATAACACTTTGGTGCTGGAGAAACAGCTGACTGTTAGTGTGAGAAGATGCTTTGCTCACATGGTGTTCTTTGCTGAGCTGATCTGATCACAGGATGAGCCAATAACAGCAGCAGATACATCTTTTAGTTTCTCCATCTACTGAGCTAAGACGGCACATGTAGACATCTTCCATCACACTTTAATGTCTTTAACAAATAAACAGAAACAAACAGGGAAACAGAATTCTTCCACTTATCGAATATGAATGTAGTTTGATTGATTAATAGATCAAGTTATTTCCTTCCATCTCATTCCCTCCTCAGCCTGAGTGGCTGTAACCTCTCAGAGAGAAGCTGTGCAGCTCTGTCCTCAGCTCTCAGCTCCCAGTCCTCCAGCCTGACAGAACTGGGCCTGAGTAACAACAACCTGCAGGATTCAGGAGTGAAGCAGCTTTCTGATGGACTGAAGAGTCCAAACTGCAGACTGGAAACTC
Source organism: Odontesthes bonariensis (assembly GCF_027942865.1). Taxonomy (NCBI): domain Eukaryota; kingdom Metazoa; phylum Chordata; class Actinopteri; order Atheriniformes; family Atherinopsidae; genus Odontesthes; species Odontesthes bonariensis. Next base: position 8,247,854 of record NC_134516.1, read on the forward strand.
TCAGGTAAGGACTGTATGAAAACAAGCTTCTCCAAACTACACTAACACTCCAGATAATGTAGATGAGGATGAAATCACGTGTACGCCCAGCTGGGCTCAGCTGGACCGAGGTGCTCTGTGGATGTTCCTTCTTGTTGTTTCCTTTAGCAAAAACAGTAAAGTGTAGGTGTATATTAATCCAGCTGAATTCCCAATAAAGCTGCTCACATTCAAGGATTTTTCTGGGGTTTTTGTCACAGTTTGAAAGTGTGACTGAAAATCAGCCCATTAAGACTACATGTCAGCTGGTGGTCACTTAAAGCATGTAATAAAATCACCATTCAAGTAACTTAAAGACAACAGGTGTACAGTGAGTTCAGCTGTACTTACATGTACCCTGAAGCCAAACTGGCAGCTGGTTCCACAGAGAGGGGCCTGATAACTGAAGGCTCTGCCTCCCATTCTGCTTTTAGAAACTCTGGGAACCACAAGTAAACCTGCAGCCTGAGAGCAAAGTGCTCTGTTGGGAACATATCCAACAATGAGATGTTCTCACTCAGGCCGCAGAGTTGCAGCGTCAGACAGACTTCAGTCAGTAACTGGATTCTGCTCCTCTGCATGTGAACAGTTATAAGGAAGGTGTTACAGTTAATGCTCCAGTCAGGCTGTGAGCAAAGCTCAACTCAAATGTGGAGGAACTGTGCATGATACAGCCAACAGCTGCAGAGTCATCAGAATATTTGAGGAGATGACAGGACTCTGGGGTGTGCTGGAAGTCTGAGGTGTGCAGAGTTCAGTGAAGAGTGAAATGTTGAAATATTCACAATAATCTAAAGTTTTTATTCTCAGAGGTTTTCTTTTCATCCAGGTTTTTCATTCACTGCTGCCATGTTTCCTCTTTGTTTGTCACAGAAGATTGTTTATATTTTCTTCTCATTTTATCTGAAACTGTTACTGAGCAAAATGATGAAAAGAATCTTTCTCTAAGAATGTTGTAACCATTGGATGACCTTCAGCTTCAGCTTCAGAGCAGTTCTCTCAGAGTTTCTGTTGTTGTGTGTGTCTGCAGCCTGTCAGGCTGTCTGATCACAGAGGAAGGCTGTGCTTCTCTGGCTGAAGCTGTGACCTCCAACCCCTCCCATCTGAGAGAGCTGGACCTGAGCTACAACCATCCAGGAGCCTCAGGAGTGAAGCTGCTGAGGGCTGCACTGAAGGATCCACACACACTCAGGTATGGAGAGGCCTGCTGCAGCCTCACAATGTCTTAAGGAGGAAAAAAGAGTATGTTGGGTGGTCGATCCAGTTTGGACAGATCGCTGCATATTAAAGGAACAGTCGGTCATTTTCAAGAGACATATTTTGGTCATCTGACCCTGATAGTAAAGATAAAGCCACCAGTGCAAACTTCAACAATCCTCTGAGCTCCACATGACTTGTTATCAGACTTACAGACAGAGCACACAGATCCCCTGTGTCTCTGACAGTCACTTAGTTTCATGTGCACGGAAAAGAAGTCACTTTAACATTTCCCAGCTGAGTCAGAAAAAAGAGCAACAGTGAAAACAATGTGAAGAATCTGAGGCAGGCTGCTGTGGAGAGGATGTTCCTGTCAGAAGCAGATCAGTCAGACTTTAGGGCAGATAGAAAGTTGCAGCTCTGGGTCAGATCAGGAGTTTTTACAGTGTTCTTCATATGTGAAGAGATGAAAAGGAGGAGACGGCTGAAAGAAGAAATTGTGACTTCCACAAAGCAGTTTTGTACGCGTCAGTGTTGATTCTGCTCATTGTAGTTTCCAGATGCTCCACTCCAGTGGATGTGTCCAGATGTTGGACTGTTCCTTTCTCAGTGTAGAACAATGTGTGTGAGAGCCATGTAATGTCCATGTTTGATGCTGAAAGAGACGGTGCTGCTCTGACCCCCCTCCTCCTTTCAGGGTGGAGCCTGCTGGAGAACGATGGCTGACACCAGGGCTGAGGAAGTGTGAGTGTGTTCTTCATCTGATTCATGACATCCAGCCATCGTCACACTGTCACATCACTCATTGATCAAAGTGAACAGATGATAGATCAATAACTGCAGCTGCACTGTGTTTGTTCTCTCCTTCAGATTCCTGTCAACTCACAATCGACACAAACACAGTGAACTGGAAACTGAAACTGTCTGACAACAACAGGAAGGTGATGTAGCGTTGACACGTTATTAATTAATATTTACCTCGAAAATAGCAGGGACACCACCTCTTTTATTTTAATTTGTTACGTTACAGTCCAAAGAGGAAGACTGTTTAAAATCTTGCAATCCTAGTATGTTATATTAAGAATCAGTCTCATTCTGAGTCGTGCGTCCTATTTGGAGTGGTAATCGGCTTTAGTAACTGTCTGTGACGCTCTTAAATGGGTTAATATAAACATTTATTCAACATTATACAGGTATATAGGTGTATAAACAATTGATAAGAGACAGAATATGGGTACTTTGCAATAGTTGTAGGGAAACACGGTTGAAAGGGAGAGATGACTTAGCTAAACGGGAGGACTAGTGACCTGGGGTTAAAACATTAATACTGAGTCTGGTTCTTCACACGGAACTGCTATGGCTAATCACTTCGGCCGGTTATTTCCTACGGATCTCTGCACAACCATCACCTCCAGAGGAAGGATTCAGCACTCCGAGTTCAGCAGAGTTCCACTGCTCCAAAGATATCAGACTTTATGCACCTTACTTTTGCCGTAGAGTATCGTGGTTATTTACAAGGTGAGCGTCAGTCCTTGGAGACCACGTTTCCTTGGTTACCAGCGGCTGGGCGTCGTTGTTGGAGACCACGTTTCCTTGGTTACCAGCGGCTGGGCGTCGTTTAGTCGGCTGTTCTTCTTGGGCCGGGCGGTGTGATTTAGCAAACACTCGCGTGTATCGGACCAGACTTTTATAAAAAAAGGGAAGTCTAAAAAAAATGGGAATTAATAGTTACGGAGTAAAATAGAGAGAGGACAGAAGAGTTGCGGGGAAAGGCAAGATTACAAGAGGTCAAAAATTGTAAGCATAAGCTTAGGGGACAAAGGGAGTGGTCAAGGCTTGGAGGACCACAGGGAGGTCCCAGAGTTGCGGATTTTGAGAGTAAACAGTAAGAGCGAGCTAAGAGGGGGGAGATGGTAGATATGAGAGAGCGAATCTCTGGTGCGCTCGGGTTTTAAACTCGAGGTCACATGTCAGCTTTCGTCCAATCAGCGTTTCACTGTCCCCCAACCCAAAAAGCTAAAAAGGGGGGTGGAACTGAGAACAAAAGGGAAAATTCTCTCTTTCAAATGCATTTACCTACGTTACACTGATTTATACAATATAATGTTCTTAACAGACAATATTGTCACATAAAAGCAGGCATAAACACAAATATGAGCATGAAACACTTATTAGCATACAATACTTCATATTATCATGACAAAAATGGTAATGACAACTTTGCTTGCTGTTAACTAGAATGATCTGCGGCTGTTTGGGTAATACCTGTGGAATTAAACACTATTAGGTTATGCATTGCACATAATGAGAACATTAAACATCCGTAGTTGAAATTGTCCATGGTTGTTTAGGCTGACATAGTGAAAAGTGTCCGTTATCCATGTCCTTTGGGGGGCACTGTGGCTCCACGAGAGGGATTCCTTTTAAATCCAATTTTCATAACTTGATAATTAATGAAGGTACAAGAATGGCGAATGTTTCAAAATGATCTGTAGATTTATGCAGTTCCGATTTTAACAGTTTTATTCCAGGAGAAAGTGAGGATTATGGTGAAAGTTCTACTTTCTAGAAAATAGAGAGTTGAACATTCCTTTGTAACAGGCCAGGAAAGAAGAGCAAGCCTGGTTTGTTTCTCTGTCAGAGGGTGTCAGTTTGCATAATTTATTATGCGTGGCTGGCGTGGAGGAGAGAATCTCACAAAGAGACTCCAGTTGGTCGGAATTCACATCTGGGTCCTTATCTTCTTTAGGTAATCCGTTGAAAGGGTCATAAACAGTGAAATGTTTTCGATGTCAAGACATTTGAAAAAGGGGGGAAGGTTAATGTAAACATCTCCGTTCTCTGTCTTTCCTGAGAGCACGCTACAGTGACATGTGTGGAGCAGGTTCAGTCATATCCTGATCATCCAGACAGGTTTGGTGGCTGGCCTCAGCTGCTGTGTAGAAATGTTCTGACTGGTCGCTGTTACTGGGAGGTCGAGTGGAGAGGAGAGGTTTATATGTCAGTGAGTTACAGAGGAATCAGGAGGAGAGGAGGAGGAGACTGTGAGTTTGGATGGACGGATCAGTCCTGGAGTCTGATCTGCTCTGATGGAGGTAAATACTCTGTCTGTCACAATAAGAGAGAAACACCCATCACCGCCACCTCCTCCTCCTCCTCCTCCTCCTCCTCCTCCTCCTCCTCCTCCTCCTCCTCTGTCGGTAACAGAGCAGCAGTGTATGTGGACCGTCCTGCTTGCACTCTGTCCTTCTACAGAGTCTCCTCTGACACACTGATCCACCTCCACACCTTCAGCACCACATTCACTGAAGAACCTCTGCATCCTGGATTTGGGTTCTGGTCCTGGTCATCTGGTTCCTGGTTGTCTCTGTGCTGAGTATACAGAGTGTCCTCCTGTCAGAGAATCCCTGCTGAACAGATAGTTCAGTCTGTTCATGTCTGTCTCTTTCACTCAGAAACACCTTTTCAGATTCATGGACTCAGTCAGTTTCTGTTTGAAATTCTTCTGAATGATTCCTTGGATACTTCTTCCTCTTCCAGTCCTTTAAAGATGGAAGCTGCCATTCTTCCAGGATGTTGTTTTTCTGTGTGTTTCCAGTCAAAGCTTCACACTGAGTATCAGCAGGTTGTGTTTCTCTGCAGCTCACTTTAACTGAGACCATTCAGCTGAAGTCAGCTGCAGTTAGTTTGCTGCACATGTGACAAACTGTGACATCAGAGAGGAATCACTGAGCTGCCATCAGCCCAGATGGATTCCAACCTGCTGACAGATGTTCACTGATTCTGCTCCAATGAGCAGAGGTCTGGTAAGCAGCCGGGGTTCATCCTGATGTGTCTTCCCATTCATTTCCTGTTAGATGATGAAAGGACACCTGAGCCCTCATTCATCATTAGTGCGTAGAATCCCTTCTAAATCCTGTCATATGAGTTATATTTAGAATGTGCCCAAGTACAAAAAAATCGGCATTCATCAAATGTTCTTAGACAGGTTGTACGCACACTGGTAGGTAATCTGCAATGATAAATACCACACTCCCAGTTCACCTCGCGCGGGCACGAGCAGACTAATTTGTATCATGGAACGCCCCCAAGTAACCATATATGGCACCAACATTCCCTTTAAAAGCCACCAGAACTTTCTTGCTTGCGCTTGACTCAGAGCGCGGATCTCGAAAACACATGAGAAGCAATACAGAATCATACGCGGCGGACAGCACAGCTTTATGCCAATTACGCACACAGGCTCCACACCTCCACACACGCATCGCGTCTGCAATCATAACTCATTAGGGGAAATCACATTTTGCCAATGTTTTAGAGACCCCCCAACATTTCCCAAATCATGTTTTCGGGGGTCTCGTGTCAGTTTCAGGGGGTCTCGGGTCCCCCCGTAGTTCGAACACTGACCATACATATAACCAATGTTGCAAACATGCTGCGCAACACTCACCAATAAGCCATCCATCTTCAACAGCTCCTTCTTGTAAACGAAGGCCCACGGAGCTGTTCTGCAAAATAAAGGAATCGTGCGTCCCCCCTGGCCATCGGGCAACAACATTGAGAAGCAGCATATCACTGTCGCATCTAAGTTGTACATTAATGGAGTGCTTCCCTTTCCAATTCACGAGGTTGTATTCGTGCTGTGATGGTGCTTTTAGTGCGACGTGAGTGCAGTCTATTGCTCCTATGACGTTGGGGAACTGCGCGATACCATAAAACCCTCGCTTAATGTCTGCCTGGCGTGGACCCCCATAAGGGAATCAAATGTAAGTCGGGGCCAAAGAAATAATCGCATCCAACACTGTGGGCAGAATTCGGCTCATGGACGGCTGAGAAATGCCGCATCGATGGCCCCAATTCACGGCAGAGGTCGATCAATTTATGTTTTGGAAATCTGAACCTGCTTAGAAGCCATTCACTACTTTCTGCCAATAAATCTGCACGCTCCCTAAACACGCGCTCCCTCCGTAGCGCACGGTTTTCCAGATCCTCAAGCAATGCAAGATGGGCCATGTTGCGTTCTGAATGGCATGTCCTACATGTGCCTTTTATACCCATATCAATTAAACTAGGCTGATTATTGTCAGGTCTTCTGGTGAAACAATTATTGTTACACTCTGAATGAAATGCAATGAACGCCAGGTAGGTCTAATGCACCGTGCTTTGGAATTGCATAGGCTACACGGACCCAAATGCCGTCAGACATACTGTAATGTAACAATCAAATGAACATTGTAATATTCCCCTGTGCAGCGATCAACACCATTTGCAGTTTCGTAATTCTATCACTAGGCAATGTGCGTAAGCATGGTCAAAACTGTGCATAGATTTAGGCACATTTCTAAGTTCAAGTACATGTTCATAAATCCCACACTTTGCTCAGGAATGATCGCACGCACACTTTACGCACAGATCTGTTCCTAAGAACGCTTCATAAATGAGGGCCCTGGACTGGAGCTGGTTCCTGATGGCAGAATGTTGCTGAATGTTGCTGTTGAACGCTCACAAAGAAGACTGAAATGATTCTTTACAAACAATATTTAGACTTTAACAACATCTGCTTTGGAAGTTCCTGATGTTCAACATGAAAATCCTCCCAGTATTTCACTGTTAGTTTGTTTGGTTCATTCTATCTTTATTTGGACTTTCTGACATTTTCACATGTTGAATTATTGATTTTTCATCATTGTTCACCACAATGTTCATTTTTTTTTAAATTCTGTCTCAAAGACTTTACATGTGAAATGTAGACTTTTAATCAACATTCAGATTTTTTTTGATGAAAATTTCTCTTCTATATCAAATTTGTTCTTCAAGTCTGAACATTTAGATTTTTAAATGGTTCCACACTTTCTGTATATATGTATATATGTGTATATATTGTTTTATCTGATTACTTTCACTTTGATTAAAATATATACAAAATCTCAGATTTTATTTCTCAGATTCTTTTTTAAATGTTTTTTTTTTTCTGAATATATTTAGCCGCCAGGGGTCAATTCTTGGACCTCTTCTGTTTAACTTGTATAAGCTCCCTTTGGGTCAGATATTGCAGAATTTTAACATCAATTATCACAGTTATGCAGACGATACACAACTTTATGTGTCTCTGTCACCGGACGACTGCAGCCCAGCAGACGTACTGTGTCAGTGTCTGGAGGAAGTAAACACCTGGATGAGAGAGAATTTTCTACAATTAAATGAAGACAAAACTGAGATCATTCTGTTTGGTAGCAAAGAGAAGAGGGTCAGCGTTGGTAAATATCTTGAGACTCGGGACCTTACAATCACTGACCAAGTTGGTAACCTCGGAGTGTTGATAGACTCAGATCTGACTTTCAGCAGCCACATCAAAGCTGTCACCAAGGCAGCTTTTTACCATCTCAGAAACATCAACAGAATTAAAGGTTTCCTCTCCCAAACAGACCAGGAGAAACTCATCCATGCATTCATCTCCAGTAGACTCGATTACTGTAATGCTCTTTTAACTGGACTTCCCAAAAAGAGCATTAAACATCTGCAGCTCATCCAGAACGCTGCTGCTAGAGTTTTAACCCGGACTAAGAGATCTGAACACATCACACCAGTTTTAAAATCTTTACACTGGCTTCCAGTCAGTCACAGAATAGATTTTAAAAGCCTGCTGATGGTTTACAAATCCCAGAATGGTTTAGGCCCAAAATACATCTGTGATATATTCAGAGAATATAAACCCAGCAGAGCTCTTAGATCCAAGGACTCAGGTCAGCTGGTCCAGTCCAGAGTCCAGACTAAACATGGAGAAGCAGCATTTAGCTGTTATGCTGCAAACAAGTGGAACAAACTGCCAGTGGAGATTAAACTTTCACCAAATGGAGACATTTTTAAATCCAGGTTAAAAACATTTCTTTTCTCATGTGTCTATGCATGAAATATCTTTTAACTTATCTAGACTGTTGCCTGATTTTAAATTCATTAAAATGATTTTATTTGTTTCTTTGTATATTCTTTTATGTATTTTTAATGCTTCTTGCACTCCCTGCTGCAATGCTTTTATTTTATGTAAAGCACTTTGAACTTTTTGTACATGAAATGTGCTATACAAATAAATTTGATTTGATTTGATTTGATTTGATTCAAAGCAGGTCTGTTTAAGAGTTGTTCTTCATTCAGATAGCTTTCATAAGGTGTGTGCACATTAAGAATGATGAACACGTGATCACATCATGACCTCACAAGGCCACACGATCCATGTTGGATTATTGGAGCGGCTGCCACTGCATGCTCTGACTGGATATAGAAGAGTGAAAGCTGACGCCTGAACGCCTCCATGACATCAACATCTGAGTGTGAGCAGCAGAAACTTCCAGATTCCACTTAAAGAAACTGTTGGTGCTGCCAGAGAGGAGGAAAATAAAGCTGTTTGTTCTCAGCTTTTCTCAGAGTGGCAGCAGGAAGCTGCTGCGGGTTAATTATTGATGAATTAAAGTCATATGAAGCTGCTAAAGCAGCTGACCTTTGATCACTTTAAGACTCTTTCAGGGTTTGAAGACTTTCAGAGTGACGGCAGCCTGCAGACAGAGCACTGATGTCGGAGAAGAAGCAGAGGATTTCCTCTTCTTCTACACAGACCTGGTCCACACAGCAGAGAGCTGCAGAGGGAAGAAGTTCGTGGAAGAAGCTGAGTAAGTGACACTTTGATTCATTTAAGGCGAGACACGGCGGGCAAAAACAGTGATTTTTCATGCAGTGGTCAATTTTGGGCCAGTCTACTCCTTCAATATGTGTTATTTAAAAACATAAATTAAAATGTTTATTTCATCACATTTTGTTTAATCGCGGCGGTACATTTTGCCCAAATATACCAAAATGAATTCCCCTATTTAAATCTTTCAATGCCGTTTTCTCAAAATCAGTATTTTTTTAATATCAATATCTCAGCCTATGGAGCACCTACTAACACCAAACTTTCCAGTTATACACTTAGCAGTATTCTGAAGATATTTACAGAAGGATTTGTTGATAAATCATTCCTGACCTGATTTACGTGACATTATAATAAAAAAATATTGCGAAAATCGATGTTTTTTAGGCTATGGACAGTATATTTTGATTTCCTAGGAAATGAAAGCAGATATCCTGAAATCCCTCTGTAATTTTCTTTTCATTTGTGTGTAAACCAAATGAAAAAAGAATTTTGCACCTGGTTTTATCATATGTTCAGATCTATCTTCTGGAAATATATGTAAATGTGCGCATTTTTAATGAGATGATGCCTCATTTGCAAAATTAAACATACAAATTTCTAGAATTTGTAATACATATTTTTTTCATACTTGTATAAGTAATCAACTGAGGAAGTTTCATGGTGATATCTATTATTTTAAAATATTAGCCTATTCACCTGTAGTGTCTCGCCTTAACAAAGCCTCAGAACAGAGAGAGATTTCCTCTGCTGATGAGACACAAGTCATGTGAGCTGAGAGTAAACAGCAACGATCAGTGTGTTGATGAGGAGCTGCAGCTTGTTAGCAACATGAAATGTTTCCCACTCAGTCTGCTGCTGTTTTCTCCTCCAACAGAGGAACTTTACTTTACTTTACTTACTTTACTTTACTTTTATTTTTCAGGACATTGCACATTAATGAACATATACATAGTGTACATACATGTAAATATGCCAGATTTTAGCACAAATGCTAATTTCCATCTGGTGTCCAAATAGGCAGGCTAGGTGGGGCAAAGAAATTAAAATCAAAGACAAGCATTACAAACAAGAACACTGTTAGTAACAAAAGAAATGGTACAAATACAAAAGCAATAAGCATGTTAATAGAAACAAAGAGACCCCAAAATAGAGCTATGTATTAGTGATGTGCGTGTGTGCGGGTTCAAACTAGTGGTGTGTACATGTTTGTTGAGCTCGAAGCCACGTTTTAATCTGGCTCTTGAAGGTGGCTAAAGAGGGACATTCCCTTATGTGCAGTGGAATTGAGTTCCATAATGCACTGCCTTTAAGAGATAGTGCATTATGGCTAAAAGCGGTTTTCCTAAAAGGAACCTCCACATCTTTGTTAGCCACTGCTCGGGTAACCCATGTCTGACGATATTTAAAAAAATCCTGTAAACAGGGTGGCGCCAGGCCATGCAAAGTTTTATAAAATAAGCAGCTGTAAGAAAATTTACAGAAATTGTCAAAGCTCAGTAGATTGAACTTATCTAAAATGTTACAATGGTGGTAAGAAAGAGGTTTTTTATCTAAGATTTTGAGTGCTTTTTTAAATACAATCTCCACTGGCTTGAGTGTGGTAGACCCCACCATAGTCCAGCTTGTGATGCAATAACTTAGGTGAGAAAAAAATCATTGCATGTAAATATGTCAGGGCAGCACTATCTGACATAGCACCTCTAATGTGCTTAAAATTATGAAGGTGAAATTTAATTTTATTAGTTGTCATTTTTATATGTTTTTTAAAAGAAAGATTGGAGTCTGGAATGACTCCTAGATATTTAAAATCCGTGACCACTTCTAGTTTTTCCTTCCCAAAAGTGACACCAGGCAGAGCCATAAGAGGGGAAGGTTGCTTGGACAGATACATGCAGACAGTTTTTTTTGCATTCAATATGAGACATGATCTGTTTAGCCATGTTTGTATATGTGTAAGAGATGTAGAAAGTACACGTGCTGCTTCTGCAGGGTCTTTGGCTTTGGCGAAAATGACTGTGTCATCAACATGTGGCAACAATGACTGGAATGTGCTGTTCACTCACACTCTGTTCATCACTGCTCTCTGAACACACTCACAGTAAAACTGATAGAGTCCTGATATGAGATCCAGATTAGTCCTGGACCCTGATCCTGTTGGTTACTCAACCTGTTTTATAAAGGATCATAATTCATGAGGATCAAAGTGTGATCATGTAGACTCATCAGCAGGTGAATAATATTTAACAGAGAGCAGTGAGCGCCCCCTGGTGGTTCCTGTCAGTCTGCAGTGATCCTGCAGGATGGTTTTATGGAGTCCTGCTGCTACTTAGCTACAGTGTAGCTGTTTATGTGCACTTCATTCATTTATTACTGTTCCTTGGGAGGAATTAATAGCAGAAGCATATGAAAGGAAAAAGCTTAGGTATGTGGAGTTGGGGGCAGAAGCAGAGCAGCGAGAATGGAAAGTTAGGATCTTACCAGTGGAAGTAGGATGCAGAGGATTTGTTGCAAAGTCTGTTGTCTCATTGTTGAGGGAGCTGGGTGTAAGTGGACAGAGTGTGAGGAAAATAGTGAAGGAAGTGTCAGATGAGGCAGTAAAGTCCAGTCAGTGGATTTGGATTAAAAGAAGCAATAGTAGCTGGGGGCCCAGCAGGGGGAGCACTTAGGGAAAACAGACTCTTTGAAGAAGCAAAGAAGAAATCCAGGATTTTTAAGTGGAGGGTGTGGCCCATGTGAGCCTTTTGAAACCAGGCGGCCATTTTGGGTGAGTTGGCCTATATGGCCTTGTTTTTGATGGCATTTTTAGTGATTGTAGGACTGTTTAGGTGAGTTTGTCTGCTGAATCTGTATGGAGTAAAATAGCTGTCAAAAATGTTCGTGTGCATAAACTAGAAATGCATGCATATGTTTTGATGTTCGTGTGCATAAACTAGAAATGCATGCATAAATGAGTCCAAAAGTTTTGACATCAAGAATTACGAGTTACGAATTACGAGTTACGAATTACGAGTTACGCATGCAAGTTCTCTTTTTTTTTTTTTTTTTTAACTTTATTAGTAATTCAACAAAATAACAGTTTACAAATGTGAGCATAACGCCAAAAAGAAGATAGCCAGGGGGAGCATAGGAATAATAATAAAAAGAAGAAGATGACCTTCATGATGCACTTACAACAAGAAAGCTAATGAACACAAAGACATGTGTGCCAAGAAATCTCTTGTATCAAAAAATAAAAAATAAAAATAAAATAAAAAATAAAAAAAATTTGGAATTATGACAACAGTTCGTCCAAAATCCCAAGTTGGGAACAGGCCCATATAGTTGTTTTTGCTTTTTTATTACGCATGCAAGTTCTCTGCCGTGACTTTACTGTCAAAAATACGTCATCACTTGTTGTCATACAAACTGTTGTCATAATTCCTAATTTTTTTTTTATTTTTTATTTTATTTTTATTTTTTTGTTACAAGAGATTCCTTGGCACACATGTCTTTGTGTTCATTAGCTTTCTTGTTGTAAGTGCATCATGAAGGTCATCTTCTTCTTTTTATTATTATTCCTATGCTCCCCCTGGCTATCTTCTTTTTGGCGTTATGCTCACATTTGTAAACTGTTATTTTGTTGAATTACTAATAAAGTTTAAAAAAAAAAAAAAAAAAGAGAACTTGCATGCGTAACTCGTAATTCGTAACTCGTAATTCGTAACTCGTAATTCTTGATGTCAAAACTTTTGGACTCATTTATGCATGCATTTCTAGTTTATGCACACGAACATCAAAACATATGCATGCATTTCTAGTTTATGCACACGAACATTTTGACAGCTATTTTACTCCATAAATCTGCTAATGTGTCTTGTCCTGCCTCCACCTTTGGCACCCTCTAAACTTTCATTACCCCCTACGCAAACCAGGGTTTTATTCCCCACCCCGCTGTGACTGGTGTGCAGTTGGTGAGAGGCTGGGGTAGCTTGTGATGGAGGAGCAGTGATGGCTGGCAATAGTGGAGTGACTCTGGGACACCAGTGATCACTGTCTAGCCTCCTGCAGGTGTCGTGGGCCCAACTAGACAAAACACTGATGCAGTGACGTCGAGCGGTGCCTACACCACGCTTAAGACCATCCGGACTCTTTTCATGTGTCATTCCATGATGGTGGAATGACCTACCAAGCACTACCAGAACAGGGGCATCCCTGAATATCTTCAAGAAACTCTTGAAGACCCAGCTCTTCAGAGAGCATCTCCTATCCTAGCACTTAGCCTGTACTTCCCTCTATGCCTGCTCTCTATCGCTACACTGTCCCCTCTGACAGGGTCTGACTGGTGGTTTCCTTCTCGGTAGCTTATTGTTAGCTTTGATGTTAGCTGTAATGTTATATATTTTTTCAATTGTAAGTCGCTTTGGATAAACGCGTCTGCTAAATGCATAAACATAAACATAAAGCAGGTTCCCACCTGATGGCCCCAATGACATGTCAGCACTGCTCACTGATCTATATTATAGGGATTATAGGGAATTATTCACTGAGTCTGGTCCATTTCTTTCTTTAGCACAAGTTTCTTGTGTTTGCCTTAAATTAAATTCAGCTGATACTTTGAATCCTGTCACCTGACAGCAGCTGAGATCTAACATCTGTCACTGTTTGTATTTCATGTTAAAAAGTCCTCTGGAAACTAAACAGTAAGATTCCTTCTGAGACTTTTATCACTGATGAACCTCTGCTGCATCATCTATCAGCTGAAATGGTTCAAATGTTCAGCTGACTGAAGCTTCCAGCTGGACTCAATCAGGAAATGTTGCTCCATCATCAGGATCATGATGTGTGCTGGGCTGCAGCTCCGTGCCTCCATCTAGTGGACTGATAGTAGAAGTACAGCAGCTGATGGCAGCTTCCTCTGCCTCACTCTGCTGTCTGACTGCATGAAACCGACACTGATATGAAACGGAGAATAACAGCCAATCAGTGGAGGAGCAGCTGGTCTTTTTACATAAATGATAGAGAGGAGGGTGTGAGTTGATGTGCAGATGAATGATCTGTGTTTCCTTTGCAGAAGAAGGTAGAAAGTGTGTGTGAGCTGATGTGAGTTCAGCAGCATGGATCAGAATGAGGACACTGAAACCTCTCTGTGTGGGGAACACGAGAGCCAGAGCAAAGCTCAGAGGTGAGGTGACCATCTCTAACTGTCCATGACTCTTTTCCATGTCCCAGCTCAGCGCTCACATCACCAAACCACCTTTATTCACAGGAAGGGACAGAGACCTGGATCCAGGAATGGGTCCTCACAGAGGCACTTGCTAAAGGATCACCCACTTTTCAAATTACAGGCCTCGAAAGCAGAGTAAGTTAACATCAGGTCATTGATTTAGAGGTTATTAAGTATATCATGCATGCAGGCTGAAAAGCATTTTTTTCCCATCAGGATCCACCAGAGACCTGAACCAGAACCTGGACCCAGCTGTGTGTCCTTTAAGAGCGACCGGTCGAAGGATATTATTACTGAATTCCATCATGATGTTCCATCAGCCCAACAGTGAGTAGCTGTCAGTATTCAGTGGAGGCTGCATCATGTTTCAGATGATAACCAGTTTCCAGCTGAATTACTTGAGACTTGTTGATGTCTCTGATGAACTAATGAGCTGCATCATGTGTGTGATGTGATGTTTTAGTTCAGTCCTGCAGCTCTTTATTAAAACAAAGGGAGCATATTACTGAATATCTGTCCACTGATGTGGACGCTGATTATGTAGTGAACAGGGCGGCTGATGCAGAAATATTATGTTCTCACACGTTGTTATTTAATGACGTCAGTTTAAAATGAGCTTCTGAAGCAACACCCCAATCATGCAGGTAATTGATCTGTTATTAATTCTCTCCAAAGAAACCTTGTTAAAACTAACATTGTTCCACAGCAGCCACACTGACTCTCTGACAGGCCGTCTCACTGCAGACTCAAACACTATCACTGATACTTTAGTTTGAAGAAAACAAGTGTTTTTCTGTCAGGATCCATCAGAGACTCATACCTGAACCTGTAGCTGAGCCTGAACCCAGCTGTGTGTCCATGAAGAGCGACCGGTCGATGGGTCGTCCTGTTAACTTCAAATCAGCCCAACATCCATCCCCTCAGAGGTGAGCCGAGTGTAAATGCTGTAACAGAGTAAAATGCAGCAGAGTCAGTTTGAACAGTTTTTACTCCAACATGTGTTTAATGTGAGCTCAGCTCTGCTTCACATCCATTTCTATATTCATATGTGAAGCGGTGTGTGTTGGATGTTTTCCACCAACACAGCAGTCGTCCAATAACCAGAAGGTTGGTGGTTCGATTCCCACTCAAAAAAAGTTTGGTGAACTAACAGCTGGAGGGGTGTCCACCTCCTTGTCACAGCTGAGGTGCCCTTGAGCAAGGCACTGTACCCCCATGCTCCCCAGGTGCTGTGATTCCAGTGTATATGGCATCTGTCTCAATGAATGTGTGACCCTGTGTGTGTTCAACAGGTGCCAACCTGGATGGGTCAAAAGCAGAGGAGAAATTCTGTGTATGTTCCCTTGACAATAAATCTAATCTTAATCTTCATGATTCCTCCACAGAGTGGACCAGCAGAGCTCAGAGGGTCCCAGTGGTCCGTCTGCCCAGCAGCATCAAACACAGCTGGACTCCATATTTATGGTCTGTACATGCACAACAACTACTTCCCCATCTGTTCTGCTCACAGCCATCTCCATGCTGCACTCTGTAGACCAGTGGGTTGTCAGTGTGTCCAACATGGATCTGATGTTTGGCTCCATGGTTTCAGTCTGATTGGCTCATTCATATAGTTTTCTGTTCCAGCTGCTGGAGGACAACATGCTCACTTTTGTGAAGGAGGAGCTGAAGAAGATGCAGAAGGTTCTGAGTCCAGATTACCCAGAATGCTTAGAGAGTCAGAGGGAGGGTGAGGATGAAGAGCAGAGGAGCAGCAGAGAGGCATTAGTGAAGATCACAGCTCACTTCCTGAGGAGAATGAAGCAGGAGGAGCTGGCTGACCGTCTGCAGAGCAGTAAGAGGATTTCTCTAAAGGTTTAACCTGCTGGATAAATGACACATTTACTGATGTCTCAGCACACAGAACAGCAGATGTTCAGATACTCATTCTGTACAGGGTTGGAATGTCTGTTTACTGATGTTATTTCTTGTCTTCATTCAGAACTTGTTGCTGTAGTTTGTGGACGTAAAGTTAAATGTGCTCTGAAGAAGAAGTTCCAGTGTGTGTTTGAGGGGATTCCTAAAGCAGGAAAGCCAACCCTTCTGAATCAGATCTACACAGAGCTCTACATCACAGAGGGAGGGAGCGGAGAGGTCAATGATGAACATGAGGTCAGACAGATTGAAGCAGCATCCAGGAAAGCAGGCAGAGCAGAAACATCCATCAGACAGGAAGACATCTTTAAAGGCCCACCTGGAAGAGATGAACCAATCAGAACAGTGATGACAAAGGGAGTGGCTGGCATTGGGAAAACAGTCTTAACACAGAAGTTCACTCTGGACTGGGCTGAAGGCAAAGCCAACCAGGACATCCACTTCATGTTTCCATTCACTTTCAGAGAGCTGAATGTGCTGAAAGAGAGAAAGTTCAGCTTGGTGGAGCTTGTTCATCACTTCTTTACTGAGACCAAAGCAGCAGGAATCTGCAGCTTTGAACAGTTCCAGGTTGTGTTCATCTTTGACGGTCTGGATGAGTGTCGACTTCCTCTGGACTTCCACAGCAAGGAGCCCCTGACTGATGCTACAGAGCCCACCTCAGTGGATGTGCTGCCGACAAACCTCATCAGGGGGAAGCTGCTTCCCTCTGCTCGCCTCTGGATAACCACACGACCCGCAGCAGCCAATCAGATCCCTGCTGGCTGTGTTGGCATGGTGACAGAGGTCAGAGGGTTCACTGACCCACAGAAGGAGGAGTACTTCAGGAAGAGATTCAGAGATGAGGAGCAGGCCAGCAGGATCATCTCCCACATCCAGACATCCCGAAGCCTCCACATCATGTGCCACATCCCGGTCTTCTGCTGGATCACTGCTACAGTTCTGGAGGATGTGTTGGAAACCAGAGAGGGAGCAGAGCTGCCCAGCACCCTGACTGAGATGTACATCCACCTCCTGGTGGTTCAGGCCAAAGTGAAGAAGCTCAAGTATGATGGAGGAGCTGAGACAGATCCACACTGGAGTCCAGAGAGCAGGAAGATGATTGAGTCTCTGGGAAAACTGGCTTTTGAGCAGCTGCAGAAAGGAAACCTGATCTTCTATGAATCAGACCTGACAGAGTGTGGCATCGATGTCTCAGCAGCCTCAGTGTACTCAGGAGTGTTCACACAGATCTTTAGAGAGGAGAGAGGGCTGTACCAGGAGAAGGTGTTCTGCTTCATCCATCTGAGTGTTCAGGAGTTTCTGGCTGCTCTTCATGTGCATCTGACCTTCATCAACTCTGGACTCAACCTGATGGGAGAAGATGAACGACCCAAGAGGCCTTCATTTTTTAATAAACCAAAACTAAAACATCTGCATCAGAGTGCTGTGAACAAGGCCTTAGAGAGTCCAAATGGACACCTGGACCTGTTCCTCCGCTTCCTCCTGGGTCTTTCCCTGCAGACCAATCAGAGGCTCCTACGAGGCCTGCTGACACAGACAGGAAGTAGCTCACAGACCAATCAGGAAACAGTCGATTACATCAAGAAGAAGATCAGTGAGAATCTGTCTGCAGAGAGAAGCATCAATCTGTTCCACTGTCTGAATGAACTGAATGATCGTTCTCTGGTGGAGGAGATCCAACAGGCCCTGAGATCAGGAAGTCTCTCCACAGATAAACTGTCTCCTGCTCAGTGGTCAGCTCTGGTCTTCATCTTACTGTCATCAGGAAAAGATCTGGATGAGTTTGACCTGAAGAAGTACTCTGCTTCAGAGGAGGCTCTTCTGAGGCTGCTGCCAGTGGTCAAAGCCTCCAACAAAGCTCTGTGAGTACAAACACAGATATATTTCTTTATAAATACATTGTTTACTTATTAACTGGAGAAAAACAGCAGAATCAGCGTTAAACTCAGTTTCAAATGAACTTCAGTTTATTTATGAAGTGTCAGTTCACAACAAAATATCATCTTACAAGTGATGTGAGATGATACTTTGTTGGAAATAGAAACTCAGCAGTTCCTCTGAGGAAGAACTTGGTGGCAGTTATTTATCAATTTTATAATTAATTTGTTTATTGGATTAATTAATAATTTTATTTGCTCCCATCTTATTAGTTACAGTAGTTATCTGGCTTAACTAACTCTAACAATAAGTCAATAAAGCTTCTCTGACTCTGGATATGTTGTTTTTATCTGATGTTTCCTCCCCAGACTCGTCAGACTCACACTGACTGCATGTGTTCAGTACGTCCTGAAGTGTAGATTTAGTTTTACTGTCTGTTTTGAACATGAGCAACTTTAACAAAGTAACCAAAATTCAGTTTGTGCTTTTTAACTTACTCTTCTGTGGAAACATTTTAAGTCTTGAGTCTGAGAAAGAGAAAAACATGTTGTCATTCATGTATTAATTTCTTGGTAGAAAGGTCCGTCAGTCCTACAGAAAGCATGTCAGTCTGCAGAGTGACAGACAAAGGCTGCAGCTACAGAGCCACAGCTGAGCTGGGCCAGATAACACTTTGGTGCTGGAGAAACAGCTGACTGTTAGTGTGAGAAGATGCTTTGCTCACATGGTGTTCTTTGCTGAGCTGATCTGATCACAGGATGAGCCAATAAGAGCAGCAGATACATCTTTTAGTTTCTCCATCTGCTGAGCTAAGACGGCACATGTAGACACCTTCCATCACACTTTAATGTCTTTAACAAATAAACAGAAACAAACAGGGAAACAGAATTCTTCCACTTATCAAATATGAATGTAGTTTGATTGATTAATCGATCAAGTTATTTCCTTCCATCTCATTCCCTCCTCAGCCTGAGTGGCTGTGAGCTCTCAGAGAGAAGCTGTGCAGCTCTGTCCTCAGCTCTCAGCTCCCAGTCCTCCAGCCTGACAGAACTGGGCCTGAGTAACAACAACCTGCAGGATTCAGGAGTGAAGCAGCTTTCTGATGGACTGAAGAGTCCAAACTGCAGACTGGAAACTCTCAGGTAAGGACTGTATGAAAACAAGCTTCTCCAAACTACACTAAAGCTCCAGATAATGTAGATGAGGATGAAATCACGTGTACGCTCAGCTGGGCTCAGATGGACCGAGGTGCTCTTTGGATGTTCCTTCTTGTTGTTTCTTTTAGTAAAAACAGTAAAGTGTAGGTGTATATTAATCCAGCTGAATTCCCAATAAAGCTGCTCTAATTCAAGGATTTTTCTGGGGTTTTTGTCACAGTTTGAAAGTATGACATTCAGCTTGAGTTTCAGAGCAGTTCTCTCAGAGTTTCTGTTGTTGTGTGTGTCTGCAGCCTGTCAGGCTGTCTGATCACAGAGGAAGGCTGTGCTTCTCTGGCTGAAGCTGTGATCTCCAACCCCTCCCATCTGAGAGAGCTGGACCTGAGCTACAACCATCCAGGAGCCTCAGGAGAGAAGCTGCTGAGGGCTGCACTGAAGGATCCACACACACTCAGGTATGGAGAGGCCTGCTGCAGCCACACAGCGTTTGAGGGAGGAAAAAGAAATAGTATGTTGGTTGGTCGAACCAGTTTGGACAGATCGCTGCATATTAAAGGAACAGTCTGTCATTTTCAAGAGACATATTTTGGTCATCTGACCCTGATAGTAAAGATAAAGCCACCAGTGCAAACTCTGTCTTGATATCAGACTTACAGACAGAGCACACAGATCCCCTGTGTTTCTGACAGTCACTTAGCTTCATGTGCACGGAAAAGAAGTTACTTTAACATTTCCCAGCTGAGTCAGAAAAAAGAGCAACAGTGAAAACAATGTGAAGAATCTGAGGCAGGCTGCTGTGCAGAGGATGTTCCTGTCAGAAGCAGATCAGTCAGACTTTAGGGCAGATAGAAGGTTGCAGCTCTGGGTCAGATCAGGAGTTTTTACAGTGTTCTTCATATGTGAAGAGATGAAAAGGAGGAGACGGCTGAAAGAAGAAATTGTGACTTCCACAAAGCAGTTTTGTACGCGTCAGTGTTGATTCTGCTCATTGTAGTTTCCAGATGCTCCACTCCAGTGGATGTGTCCAGATGTTGGACTGTTCCTTTCTCAGTGTAGAACAATATGTGTGTGAGAGCCATGTAATGTCCATGTTTGATGCTGAAAGAGACGGTGCTGCTCTGACCCCCCTCCTCCTTTCAGGGTGGAGCCTGCTGGAGAACGATGGCTGACACCAGGGCTGAGGAAGTGTGAGTGTGTTCTTCATCTGATTCATGACATCCAGCCATCGTCACACTGTCACATCACTCATTGATCAAAGTGAACAGATGATAGATCAATAACTGCAGCTGGACTGTGTTTGTTCTCTCCTTCAGATTCCTGCCAACTCACAATCGACACAAACACAGTGAGCAGAGACCTGAAACTGTCTGACAACAACAGGAAGGTGACACGTGTGAGAGAGGTTCAGTCATATCCTGATCATCCAGACAGATTTGATGTCAGGCTTCAGCTGCTGTGTAGAAATGTTCTGACTGGTCGCTGTTACTGGGAGGTCGAGTGGAGAGGAAGAGTTTATATATCAGTGAGTTACAGAGGAATCAGCAGGAGAGGAGGAGACTGTGAGTTTGGAAGGAATGATCAGTCCTGGAGTCTGAGCTGCTCTGATGGAGTTTACTATGTCTGTCACGATAAGAGAGAAACACCCATCTCCTCCTCCTCCTCCTCCTCCTCCTCCTCCTCCTCCTCCTCCTCCTCCTCATCTTCCTTCTGTACTGCTGGCACTCTGTCCTTCTACAGAGTCTCCTCTGACACACTGATCCACCTCCTGCTCCTCTTCTTCCTCCTCCTCCTCCTCCTCCGTCTCTAACAGAGCAGCAGTGTATGCAGACCGTCCTGCTGGCTTTGGTTTCTGGTGAAATATTTGAGCGTGAGCGTATGTGTGGTCATTTGTGTCATATGTCTCTGTGATGGCCAGGTGTACCCCGCCCAATATCTAATATAATAATATGTATCTCGCCCAGTAACGGCTGGGATAGCCCCCCCATCCCTGACTGAATTAGATTAAGTGGGTGTAGAAAATGGATGGATGGACATGTTTGTCATTTATAAATGTACATGTATACATTTGTATGTGTATTCAGCCAGGTCATCTGTTTCAGTCCTGCTCAGATGGAAAGAAAATGCTCTCTTTCTTTCCAACATCAGCGATATTAATGAGCATGTTCCCTCCTCCATCTGATTGTTGCTTCAGAGTCAACATGACCAGTCTACCTGATACCAAAGCAGGATGCCTCCCAGTCCCAGACTGGCTGTTAGATGCTCAGTTACCATTTTGACCTCCATCGGGATCCCTCCCTAATATGAGATAACTCCTCAGTGAGGACATGATGGAGGAAATAAGCAGATGATGGCTGATAGGAGTCAGGAGTGAGAGTAAGAGTGATGAAGTTTATTCATTTTAAAGCAAATCCCAACAAGGTTACAAGCTGCTGTTAAACTCAGATGAAAATGAAATCGTATCCTGTTGCTGCCCCTCCCTCCTACCTGTCCTGCCCCTCCCTCCTACCTGTCCTGCCCCTCCCTCCTACTTGTCCTGCCCCCCCCTCCTACCTGTCCTGCCCCCCCTCCTACCTGTCCTGCCCCCCCCCCCCCCCCTACCTGTCCTGCCCTCCCTCCTACCTGTCCTGCCCTCCCTCCTACCTGTCCTGCCCAAGGGCGTAATTTTGGGTAGGGACGCTAGGGTCACGTCCCTACCAATATTCAATCCCCTATTCAGGGTCTCCGCGGATCCTTAAAAAGTCTTAAATAAAAAATACTTTTTTAAGGTCTTAAAATGTCTAACGTTTTGTGTGTGCGCCAGTACTTCCGGTGAAAACTTCCGGTGATTCAGTGAGTCAGGTTAGGGCCAGTGGCCGTAAACAAAGGTTAACTTATAGCCGAGAAGAAAGATGACAATATAACGTAGCTAAAAAGACTAGCTTTCTTCAGTTGCCTAATGCTTACCGATTTAGCAAGCCTAGCAGCCTAGTGGCTAATGCTAGCTGCCGTAACGTTACCAACCATACCCGACGTCAAGGTGTTGGCTGAGCGGGGCAAGATTATGGGGCTGGCAGAGTTAACTTCATAATGGGTGAGTGCAGGTTTCATTCACTTGTTTTCATTCTTTCACAGGATTGATTCACTTAATTGGTTTATCCGATTGCTGGCCGCCGAGCCAATATGTGTCTGGGTTTGTGTAGGTTACTGATCATGGTTAGCAGTCGATGGTCAGGTTGTGTGATGTGTGTGTGAGTGTGTATTTTTTTTATGGGTACATGCCATTGACTGTATGAGCGGTCTGTGCTCGTTTTTGTTTATTTGATTAGATTGGAGATACTTTATTAATCCCGAAGGAAATTTGATTTTGTCGTGTGGTTTATGCTGCAAAGTCACTGTCCATATGGACAGCTGACTACTGCATAAACCAGTCTGTGCTTCACGTGAGTTGTCCAAAGTTCTGGTTTAAGTTAACTTGGGTAGTAAAATCGTTTTGCTAGTTGTAAAAGCACAGTAGACACAACTCGAAAATTAGGTTCAATTATAGATTTATTTTGCTCAGAGCCTCAGACAAACAGACAGACAAATGGCAGCGAAAACACACTCCTTCGCAGAGGTGTCTTGGGCACGATTGTCCTGTAGTGTGTGGTGTTCCCTTGTGCGTTCAAATCTTATGTGATCATGTTGACACACTGATTCAGTATCACTGAAGCACACATTTCACACTGGACTTTTTTTCAACACCGAACAGCCTAGAGTGTAGTTTTTATATATATTTTTGCCGTGGTAATGGTCTTAATTTTTATTCTTGGAGGTCTTACAAAGGTCTTAAAAGTCATTAAATTTGTTGATTAAAAAATGTGCAGATACCCTGCATTATATGAGTTACATTGCATAACACTTAGCTGACTTTTTTTTTTTTTTTTATCCAAAGCGACTTATAAGAACACATTATTGGTTACAGTCTCTGGAGAATTGTTGGGTTAGTTGTTTTGCTCAAGGTCACTCCAGTCATGGATGGGGGTGTAAACAGAGGTAGCCTAATCGTGGGATTTGAGCTTGCAACCCTGTGATTTAAAGACCAACTCCCTAAACATTAGGATGGCTCATTAACAGCATCTGCATGCCATTAACTTATGATTGGTAATGCAAAAAAAAAAAAAAAGAAAACTGTCGTGGAGCACTTTTGTGTCCCCACCAATGTCAAAATCAAAGTTACTCCCTTGGTCCTGCCCCTCCCTCCTACCTGTCCTGCCCCTCCCTCCTACCTGTCCTGCCCCTCCCTCCTACCTGTCATGCCTCTCCCTCCTACCTGTTGCTGCCCGTCCCTCCCTCCTACCTGTCCTGCCCCTCCCTCCTACCTGTCCTGCCCTCCCTCCTACCTGTCCTGCCCCTCCCTCCTACTTGTCCTGCCCCCCCTCCTACCTGTCCTGCCCCTCCCTCCTACCTGTCCTTCCCCCCTCCTACCTGTCCTGGCCCCCCCTCCTACCTGTCCTGCCCCCCCTCCTACCTGTCCTGTCCTGCCCCCCCTCCTACCTGTCCTGCCCCCCCCTCCTATCTGTCCTGCCCCTCCCTCCTACCCGTCCTGCCCCTCCCTCCTACCTGTCCTGCCCCCCCCCCCCCTACCTGTCCTGCCCCCCCTCCTACCTGTCCTGTCCTGCCCTCCCTCCTACCTGTCCTGCCCCTCCCTCCTATCTGTCCTGCCCCCCCCTCCTACCTGTCCTGTCCTGCCCCCCCTCCTACCTGTCCTGTCCTGCCCCTCCCTCCTACCTGTCCTGCCCCCCCTCCTACCTGTCCTGCCCTCCCTCCTACCTGTCCTGCCCTCCCTCCTACCTGTCCTGCCCCTCCCTCCTACCTGTCCTGCCCTCCCTCCTACCTGTCCTGCCGCCATCAGGGTTAGAGCTCTGACTGATTCCAGGAAGCAGCTCACCTGTGTCTGTGGAGCGGAGCGTCGTCTTCTTAAACACTTGGCTTGAACAAACTGTGAGTTTGAACTTTGTCTTCAGTAACCTTCCTGTTTGTTTCTGCTCTGTAATGTTTGGGGAACATGTTCACTTCTTATTTCAGGTCCAGTTTGATCACTCGAAGAACTTTGAAGAAAAATCTGCACGATTATCATTTACATTGTTGTTGATTAGAAACATATTATTTATTGTTTTATTCCCAAAATAAATCACATTGTGTTTTAATTTGTGGGGATAACTGCGGTTTCTTCCACTGAAGTCAGACACAGAAACTCTCTGCTGTTTATCTCTTAAAGACTAAAGGTAACACCCTGGATGGAGGTGTGGCTTTCTCATTGTGTAACTCAGTGAGTCAGACAGGTTTTTCAAGGTTTTTAAATTCCATCACCTTGATCATAACCCACCTCCATGTTCCAGGATAGTCGGTACACGTCAGGCCAGTTTTTCCTTGTTTCTCTGTGTTCAGTTTCCTGTCTTCACTGAATAAAAATGTCTCTTTATCCCACAAACAAACTTAAATTCCAGCATGTTTTACATCTGCTTTATTGTGTCGCTGAATTAGAGCTGCAACAACACGTCATTTATCTGGAGATTAGCTGAAAATAGTTTTTCTTGTGACCTTTTCAAGTATCTTAGAGAGTTTTATTTTATACTTTTCTTTTGAAAATCTGTTGAAAACATCATCTGTATGAAGAGTCAAATTACTGGAACTGGAGTTTAGAAAAATTTTGTGTTTAATTGCATGTATTCATTTAAAATATCTGTTTTATTCTCTAGTATCATTTTGCTGAGAAACACATTTAATGACAATAATGATTAAACTGAAACTGGTGTGAAACAGAGAATCTGAGCCAATCAGAGGAGCAGCTGATCTTTTTACATAAATGATGGAGAGGAGGATGTGGGTTGATGTGCAGATGAATGATCTGTGTCTCCTCTGCAGAAGAAGGTAGAAAGTGTGTGTGAGCTGATGTGAGTTCAGCAGCATGGATCAGAATGAGGACACTGAAACCTCTCTGTGTGGGGAACATGAGAGCCAGAGCAAAGCTCAGAGGTGAGGTGACCATCTCTAACTGTCCATGACTCTTCTCCATGTCCCAGCTCAGCGCTCACATCACCAAACCTCCTTTATTCACAGGAAGGGACAGAGACCTGGACCCAGGAGTGGGTCCTCACAGAGCGAACTGCAGAAGTATCTCCCACTTTTCAAATTACAGGCCTCGAAAGCAGAGTAAGTTAACATCAGGTCATTGATTTAGAGGTTATTAAGTATATCATGCATGCAGGCTGAAAAGCCTTTTTTTCCCATCAGGATCCACCAGAGACCAGAACCTGAACCAGAACCTGAACCTGAACCTGAACCCAGCTGTGTGTCCTTTAAGAGCGACCGGTCAAAGAATTTCTTCATTAATTTCAAACAGAATGTTCCATCAGCCCAGCAGTGAGTAGCTGTCAGTATTCAGTGGAGGTTGCATCATGTTTCAGATGATAACCAGTTTCCAGCTGAATTACTTGAGACTTGTTGATGTCTCTGATGAACTAATGAGCTGCATCATGTGTGTGATGTGATGTTTTAGTTCAGTCCTGCAGCTCTTTATTAAAACAAAGGGAGAATATTACTGAATATCTGTCCACTGATGTGGCTTTTTTACAAGATGCTGATTATGCAGTGAACAGGGCGGCTGATGCAGAAATATTATGTTCTCACACGTTGTGTTTAATGACGTCAGTTTAAAATGAGCTTCTGAAGCAACACCCCAATCATGCAGGTAATTGATCTGTTATTAATTATCTCCAAAGAAACCTTGTTAAAACTAACATTGTTCCACAGCAGCCACACTGACTCTCTGACAGGCCGTCTCACTGCAGACTCAGACACTATCACTGATACTTTAGTTTGAATGAAACAAGTGTTTCTCTGTCAGGATCCATCAGAGACTCGGACCCAGACCTGGACCTGGACCTGGGCCTGGACCAAGACCCAGACCAGGAACCAGCTTTGTGTCCATGCAGAGTTACCGGTCAAAGGATCTTCCTACTGAATTCATATCAGACCAACATCCATCCCCTCAGAGGTGAGCTGAGTGTAAATGCTGTAACAGAGTAAAATGCAGCAGAGTCAGTTCGATCAGTTTTTACTCCAACATGTGTTTAATGTGAGCTCAGCTCTGCTTCACATCCATTTCTATGTTCATATGTGAAGCGGTGTGTGTTGGATGTTTTCCACCAACACAGCAGTCAGAGAGGAAAGAATGATGTTGGAGGAGGTGTTTCTGAGTGTCTGCAGGTCCAGCAGGGGGCGCCTTTGTGCTTCGGCTCTAACACAGTGGAGGCAGGAGCTTCCACTCAGGGGGCCGGTGCTGCTGGATGGAGGACAGACAGATTCATTTAGAATTAAAAAGCTGAATGTCTGAACCACATGGAGCTGATGGAGGTGTGATGTGTTCCAGGTTCAGCAGAGGAACAGTCAGCAGGGTGCTGGTTAGCTGCTTAAAGCTTTGACAAGTTCAGATTAGTGAGCAACAGAACTAAAGTTTGTCCTGAGAGGCTGAAATGAAACTTGGTAAACAGACAGGAACTCTGCTTCTTCCAGTTAACTGAACACAGCTTTGGAAGCTACAATGAAAGTTTGTCTCCCGTCTTTGGGAAACAATCATCAGATGATGTTGAACAGTCATCGTCTGAGGCCTTCACACTGGGAGCTGCCCAGTACAACCAGTCTGATCCCAGCACACACTGGCTCTGGCTGCCTTGCTCCAGGGCACTTCAGCAGGGAGGGAAAGCTTTCTGAAGGGGTTGGTGAGAGCTGCTGGGACCCAACCAAAGTGGGCTGAAAGCTCCAAGCAGCTGCAGACTGAGCTGTTGGTTCTCAGTGGGATCAGCAGGACCAGTAAAGCTTTCCCACTACAGGGAGTCCTCTGACCCACTGCTCACATCCACACATCCCTTCATGCACCTTCGCCTTGTGTTGCTCTCTGTGTGGACAGACACAATGTGAGCTCATTCTTCATGATTCCTCCACAGAGTGGACCAGCAGAGCTCAGAGGGTCCCAGTGGTCCGTCTGCCCAGCAGCATCAAACACAGCTGGACTCCATATTTATGGTCTGTACATGTACAACAACTACTTTCCCATCTGTTCTGCTCACAGCCATCTCCATGCTGCACTCTGTAGACCAGTGGGTTGTCAGTGTGTCCAACATGGATCTGATGTTTGGCTCCATGGTTTCAGTCTGATTGGCTCATTCATATAGTTTTCTGTTCCAGCTGCTGGAGGACAACATGCTCACTTTTGTGAAGGAAGAGCTGAAGAAGATGCAGAAGGTTCTGAGTCCAGATTACCCAGAATGCTTAGAGAGTCAGAGGGAGGGTGAGGATGAAGAGCAGAGGAGCAGCAGAGAGGCATTAGTGAAGATCACAGTTCACTTCCTGAGGAGAATGAAGCAGGAGGAGCTGGCTGACCGTCTGCAGAGCAGTAAGAGGATTTCTCTAAAGGTTTAACCTGCTGGATAAATGACACATTTACTGATGTCTCAGCACACAGAGCAGCAGATGTTCAGATACTCATTCTTTACAGGGTTGGAATGTCTGTTTACTGATGTTATTTCTTGTCTTCATTCAGAACTTGTTGCTGCAGTTTGTGGACGTAAAGTTAAATGTGCTCTGAAGAAGAAGTTCCAGTGTGTGTTTGAGGGGATTCCTAAAGCAGGAAAGCCAACCCTTCTGAATCAGATCTACACAGAGCTCTACATCACAGAGGGAGGGAGCGGAGAGGTCAATGATGAACATGAGGTCAGACAGATTGAAGCAGCATCCAGGAAAGCAGGCAGAGCAGAAACATCCATCAGACAAGAAGACATCTTTAAAGGCCCACCTGGAAGAGATGAACCAATCAGAACAGTGATGACAAAGGGAGTGGCTGGCATTGGGAAAACAGTCTTAACACAGAAGTTCACTCTGGACTGGGCTGAAGGCAAAGCCAACCAGGACATCCAGTTCCTGTTTCCATTCACTTTCAGAGAGCTGAATGTGCTGAAAGAGAGAAAGTTCAGCTTGGTGGAACTTGTTCATCACTTCTTTACTGAGACCAAAGCAGCAGGAATCTGCAGCTTTGAACAGTTCCAGGTTGTGTTCATCTTTGACGGTCTGGATGAGTGTCGACTTCCTCTGGACTTCCACAGCAAGGAGCCCCTGACTGATGCTACAGAGCCCACCTCAGTGGATGTGCTGCTGACAAACCTCATCAGGGGGGAGCTGCTTCCCTCTGCTCGCCTCTGGATAACCACACGACCTGCAGCAGCCAATCAGATCCCTCCTGGCTGTGTTGGCATGGTGACAGAGGTCAGAGGGTTCACTGACCCACAGAAGGAGGAGTACTTCAGGAAGAGGTTCAGAGATGAGGAGCAGGCCAGCAGGATCATCTCCCACATGAAGACATCCCGAAGCCTCCACATCATGTGCCACATCCCGGTCTTCTGCTGGATCACTGCTACAGTTCTGGAGGATGTGTTGGAAACCAGAGAGGGAGCAGAGCTGCCCAGCACCCTGACTGAGATGTACATCCACTTCCTGGTGGTTCAGGCCAAAGTGAAGAAGCTCAAGTATGATGGAGGAGCTGAGACCGATCCACACTGGAGTCCAGAGAGCAGGAAGATGATTGAGTCTCTGGGAAAACTGGCTTTTGAGCAGCTGCAGAAAGGAAACCTGATCTTCTATGAATCAGACCTGACAGAGTGTGGCATCGATATCTCAGCAGCCTCAGTGTACTCAGGAGTGTTCACACAGATCTTTAGAGAGGAGAGAGGGCTGTACCGGGAGAAGGTGTTCTGCTTCATCCATCTGAGTGTTCAGGAGTTTCTGGCTGCTCTTCATGTGCATCTGACCTTCATCAACTCTGGACTCAACCTGATGGGAAATGATGAAAAATCCAAGAGGCCTAAAGTACTTGATATGAATTATCTCAATCGATGGGCTGTGTACAAGGCCTTAAAGAGTCCAAATGGACACCTGGATCTGTTCCTCCGCTTCCTCCTGGGTCTTTCCCTGCAGACCAATCAGAGTCTCCTACGAGGCCTGCTGACACAGACAGGAAGTAGCTCACAGACCAATCAGGAAACAGTCGATTACATCAAGCAGAAGATCAGTGATAATCTGTCTGCAGAGAGAAGCATCAATCTGTTCCACTGTCTGAATGAACTGAATGATCGTTCTCTGGTGGAGGAGATCCAACAGGCCCTGAGTTCAGGAAGTCTCTCCACAGATAATCTGTCTTCTGCTCAGTGGTCAGCTCTGGTCTTCATCTTACTGTCATCAGGAAAACATCTGGATGAGTTTGACCTGAAGAAGTACTCTGCTTCAGAGTGGGCTCTTCTGAGGCTGCTGCCAGTGGTCAGAGCCTCCAACAAAGCTCTGTGAGTACAGATATAGAGGGATGTGTATGAATATCCTGCTGCTGTTTCTATAGGAGAGAAAGTCCCAGATTCCTACTTCTCTCATTATTTCCTCCTCAGACTGAGCAGCTGTACCCTCTCAGATGAAGGATGTGCAGCTGTGTCCTCAGCTCTCAGCTCCCAGTCCTCCAGCCTGACACAACTGGACCTGAGTATCTACGGCTCAGGAGTGAAGCAGCTGTTTGATGGACTGCAGAGTCCTCACTGTAACCTGGAAGCTCTCAGGTCAGGTTTCTCTGCTGTTTCAGCTTCATACAGTCTCTGTGATGCAATAATCTGAAAACATCTTCAGATCTGTTTTAAATCCACAAAGTAAAACGTCTCCAGATCTGTGTCACTTTCCTCCGATCTAGTCTGTGCAGCGCAGCACACACACATGAACTCTGGTGGAACATTTATTTATATTCTGGTAGAGTTACAGGAAATGATTCAGTATATCTGTTGTAGTTTTCTCAAAGCGTGTCATTTCCATCCACAAACACGTGTTTAACATCATGAAGACAAAGATGTGCAGAAATGTGAAAATATACATCAGATACGTGCAGAGTGATTTTTATGTTTGTGGATCCCTTTGTTCATGTTGAACATGTGAAATCTGGAGAAAGCACCTTGTTTCCATCAGATAACAGGAGAAGTATGATAAAGTGGAACATCCAGCTGATTTCAGCTCGGACTGTTGGAGGATCCAAACTGAACTGTGAGTCGGGCTGTTGGTGTGTCGTCTGTTTTACTGCAGTTATCAGAACAGACACAATCACTTTGGAGGCAAAGATGAGAGGCTGAACAGGTCCTGCTCCTCTGCTCCATCCAGCAGCTGCTTGGTCATGTGATCAGTCATGTGACCAACATCTTCTCTTTCTCTGTTTCAGAAAAAAGCCAAAAAAGCCTTCAGAGAGCAGAAAAAGCTTTTGGTGACATTCAGGAAGTTGTTTTCTGTTTCCATGAAGTTTTTCAGAGTCGCTGCTTTAAAACATGATGTGATCAAAGATTAGGACATAAATGAACAAGTTATCATGAAAAACTGCTTTGATTTGTTAACATAATGAGATGATTAACGACCGATCGAGGATCAGCCATCTTTATTGGTCACCTGCAGCTGAACGCCGGCAGTGAAATGTACACTGCAACGAGCTCAACTGTGCAAGGCCGCAAAATAAGAATAAAACAGGGTGAGATGAATCTGACATAAATGAAAATATACAAGTAAACATGTGAGTAGGAGCGGGGTCTTCCTGCTCTGGTGGTGCAGCGCCTGGTGTGGACCTCCTGCAGGGTGGGCAGTGCTGACCTCACTCTGTGGAGAGCTCTGCACATCACATGGATGCATGGTCTCTGCAGGTCAGCTGCAGTAAAACTGCACAAAACGGAGCAAAGTCACAAACTACAGAGAGACAGGAAGAGATTCACAGATGTGCAGAACACATTTCACATTTTAAATGAGTGTTTTTCTTTCATTTCAAAGCATGAACCTACAGATTAATCTGTATATTTGTGGATCAGCCTTTATGAATCACAAATAGTGTTTCTGTGTATAGTGAGATATTTGTGGGCGATGGGAGACATTTTCATCATCTCTGCTGTGGATTAGTAATTAAAGTCCATTAAAAACATGAATATAAAATACCAAGAATGAAACCATAGTGCACATCACCAGATTCAGGGACTCCTAAGTAGAAGTTACAGAGATATTGTGGCTACAGAGCAGCTTCACATCATTATTGTCCCTTATTTGACTGTTATTATTAAATGTGACTGAATGTAAGACTGTTTAACATCTTCTCCTCAGACTGAGCAGCTGTATCCTCTCAGCTGAAGGATGTGCAGCTCTGTCCTCAGCTCTCAGCTCCCAGTCCTCCAGCCTGACACAACTGGACCTGAGTATCTACGGCTCAGGAGTGAAGCAGCTGTTTGATGGACTGCAGAGTCCTCACTGTAACCTGGAAGCTCTCAGGTCAGGTTTCTCTGCTGTTTCAGCTTCATACAGTCTCTGTGATGCAATAATCTGAAAACATCTTCAGATCTGTTTTAAATCCACAAAGTAAAACGTCTCCAGATCTGTGTCACTTTCCTCTGATCTAGTCTGCGCAGCGCAGCACACACACATGAACTGTGGTGGAACATTTATTTATATTCTGGTAGAGTTACAGGAAATGATTCAGTATATCTGTTGTAGTTTTCTCAAAGCGTGTCATTTCCATCCACAAACACGTGTTTAACATCATGAAGACAAAGATGTGCAGAAATGTGAAAATATACATCAGATAAGTGCATTTTTATGTTTATGGATCCCTTTGTTCATGTTAAACATGTGAAATCTGGAGAAAACCCCTTGTTTCCATCAGATAACAGGATAAGTATGATAAAGTGGAACATCCAGCTGATTTCAGCTCGGACTGTTGGAGGATCCAAACTGAACTGTGAGTCGGGCTGTTGGTGTGTCGTCTGTTTTACTGCAGTTATCAGAACAGACACAATCACTTTGGAGGCAAAGATGAGAGGCTGAACAGGTCCTGCTCCTCTGCTCCATCCAGCAGCTGCTTGGTCATGTGATCAGTCATGTGACCAACATCTTCTCTTTCTTTGTTTTAGAAAAAAGCCAAAAAAGCCTTCAGAGAGCAGAAAAAGCTTTTGGTGACATTCAGGAAGTTGTTTTCTGTTTCCATGAAGCTTTTCAGAGTCACTGCTTTAAAACATGATGTGATCAAAGATTAGGACATAAATGAACAAATTATCATGAAAAACTGCTTTGATTTGTTAACATAATGAGATAATTAACGACCGATCAAGGATCAGCCATCTTTATTGGTCACCTGCAGCTGAACGCCGGCAGTGAAATGTACACTGCAACCAGCTCAGCTGTGCAAGGCAGCAAAATAAGAATAAAACAGGGTGAGATGAATCTGACATAAATGAAAATATACAAGTAAACATGTGAGTAGGAGCGGGGTCTTCCTGGCTCTGGTGGTGCAGCGCCTGGTGTAGACCTCCTGCAGGGTGGGCAGTTGTAGCGTTATTGGGCATTTATATATGTATTAAATATAAGGATTGTTATGGCAGCAGATCCAATATCTGTGTCATTCAGGATTCAGGTAGCACTTTTGAAAAGAATGGACGCGAGCAAGCTGGGTTCTTCATAAACAAAAGATCTTTATCCAATAAAAAGGGCTAACAAAAAAGGTATTCCAATACAATGTCCTTGTTTCTTAATTACACAGCGAGCACGGTCAAAAAACTACATCCGTGCTTCACTAAATCCGTCTAGCTCTTTCCACCGTTGCATCAGTTCTGAGGATGCGTCTTCCTTTACGCACGCAATCAAATTAAAAGTCCTGAATCTAAAATGACTGTTACATTTCTCTGAACTTAAAATAAACATTTCTTTCAGTAAATAAATAACCTAGAAATGACAAAAACTAAATATATAAATTCTTACACTCTAAATTATATCCCTAAATATTATCATGGCTCTAACACTCCGGCCCCTAATTGTATAGGCAGGATGCATAACAATTAAAAACTACAAAAATAGAGCCATAAACACATTAGCAAGGCTACATTTACTGTACTGTAAATGTCAATTACTCACTCGATCAATCAAACTCAGAATATAACGTCCATCAGTCGCCGGTCGTCCTGGACTCATTCAGCTT
The DNA here is from genome assembly GCF_027942865.1 of Odontesthes bonariensis. Taxonomy (NCBI): domain Eukaryota; kingdom Metazoa; phylum Chordata; class Actinopteri; order Atheriniformes; family Atherinopsidae; genus Odontesthes; species Odontesthes bonariensis. The sequence goes on from NC_134516.1 coordinate 8,280,949, forward strand.
CCTGCAAAAGACAAAGCTTGTTAGTAGGCCTATCTAATAAGCTGGACTTGGTTTGGACTTGAACTCTTCGGACGACGCCTCTTGCGTCTGGGTAAGTCTGCCGGATTCTTCCAGTCAGCCAGGTATTTCTGGGGGCGGAATTGTCCACGATCTCCAAGATCTCCTGGGGTGAAATTGCCTATAGAAGCTAGCCATGCAAACGGAGCTGGAAAGGAAAAGGATTGCCAAAGTGATTCATTTCTAAGATGCCTAAATGGATCGTTTTTTAACTTCATTCAAGTATAGTGTATGTGTGAAGAGATAGAAGAAGACAACAGAAGTTCGTTTGGAAATATTGCTGAGTCATTACTGAACACGTTTCCAAGATGGCGGATGAAAATTTGTTAAATGCAGCAGAAGGTGCAATACCTGCATCCCGCCAGAAGAGGGAGCCCAAGTACACACAAAAGGCTCTGGAAGAAAGACTCCACAGGCTTATCAGTCACAGAAAAGCGAAAATGGCTCAGATTACAGCCAAAATGAAAGAAATAGAGAACATGAAAATTAATGAAGAGCATTTTAGCCGAGTTGAATCAGAAATACTGCCACATTTTATAACGCTGTATGAAGAGTTAATCTTGCTCAATGAGAGTGTTATGCAGATATTACCAACTGATGAAGCAACTTCAAATCAGTTATCATGGTATGAGCCAAAGGCAACTGCCATAAGGGGATTTGTCATAGACACAGAAAGATGGATTAATGAACAAAGGAGCAAAAAAATGGATGATGGTGTTACACCAGATGACAGTGTCTCAGTGGTATCACTGCGCAACAGAAGCAACAAGAGTAGAGCTGGCTCCAATAGGCCGTCTTCAGTTGCATCTTGTACTAGCTCAGTGGTACGCATGAAAGAGGAAGGCAAAAGAGCAGGGCTTTTAGCCCAAGCAGAGTCACTGAAAAAGAAGAGAGCCATACAGATACAGATGGAGCAGTTAAAGGTAGATATGGAGCAGTTGGATTTGGAAACTGCAATAGCAGCCTCTACAGCTAAGCTGAAAATATTTGCGGAACATGAGGGCCCTCGTGACGCCATGAATGACTATGTGGCAGCCAGGTTGCCAGGTGCTGATGCAGGCAGCTGTGCAGGGTCGTATGTTTCTCTGACTGGATCTGTTGCACGTGTCTTTAGAAGTCCACCTGTGTCTGAAGCTCATGCGCCAATGGCTGGGGAGGAAGAGGAGGAAGATAATATTCCTCACACTGCTGTGAGAAATGTGGGACATGCACCTCCTGCACATTACCGTCACCATGTGCCTACAGCCAGAGCCTCAATAGGCAAGCTTCAGGATCCCATGACTTCAAGTGACAGAATGTATGATGTGATGCAGCGTCAAAACATGATAACCGAGCTGTTGGTTAAGCAGCAAGATCTGTCTCTATTACCCAAAAGGGACATTCCTGTCTTCTCTGGTGAACACATGACCCCAGATAAAGGCTACGAAGAAGCCAGGCTTTTACTTGATCAGCAATATGGAAATGAGCTGAAGATAGCAATGGCCTACATTGAGAAAGCCTTGAAGTGGCCACAGCTTAAAACAGATGATGCAAAGGGCTTGAATGAATATGCTCTCTTTTTGATTGGCTGCAAAAACACCATGAAGGATGTTGATTACATGGAGGAAATGGATAACCCGACCAACATGAGAGCTATACTGTCAAAACTGCCTTACAGACTGAGGGAGAAGTGGAGACACGTGGCTTATGATATGCTGGAAAACAAAGGAAAAAGACCGAGATTTGGAGACTTAGTGAGTTTCATAGACAAACAAGCCAAAATAGTAACCCATCCTTTATTTGGTGATCTTCAAGGAACCAGAGCAGCAACCGGACTAAAGGAAAAAGGCACACCTGTTAAGAAACCCAAAGGAAACACCACAAAGAGTAGCAGTTTTGTTACAAGCATTGACACACAGAAACAGAAACCAGTACAGACAAACCAGAGTGCAAAACCGGACCAGGCCAAACTGAAAACAGAGACGTGTGTGTTCTGTGAAAAGAGCCACATATTGGAAAACTGAAAAGTTCAAGAAACAAGCTCACACTGACAAGATTGAGTTCTTGAAGTCTAAAGGTCTCTGTTTTGGATGCCTTGTGCCAGGTCACATGAGCAAGGATTGCACCAGGAGGTTGTCTTGCCAGATATGTTCTAAGAGACACCCAAGTGCTCTACATGTGGTGCACAAGGATGAAACGACAACGAATAAGAGCAACAAGAACAGCATGTCCGAGTCACAAGCCACAAGTGCTGTAGGACAGGAAACCTGTGGTTACACTGGGGCCGGAAACAGCCAAGGCATTTTGTCCATTGTGCCGGTACGACTCAAGTCCAAGAAAGGTACGAAGACGATGGTGACTTATGCCTTCATTGACCCAGGCAGTTCGGCGACGTTTTGTACAGAGACAGTAATGTCAGCGCTGAATCTTAGAGGCAGGAAGACGGAGATCTTACTCCGAACTATGGGGCAGGAGAAGCTTGTCCCTAGCCTGTCCTGTCAGAACTGGAAATCTGTGGACTTGAGGAGAACAGGTACATGGACTTACCTTCAGTGTTCACACAACCTGAAATTCCTGTGAAAAGAGACGATATACCTTGTCAGAGAGACATTCAGATGTGGTCTTACCTGAAGGAAGTACGCCTTCCAAGTATCGAAGCTGAGATCGGTCTATTGATTGGCGCCAATGCTTACAAGGCCATAGAGCCATGGCAAGTAATAAATAGTCGAGATGACGGTCCATACGCCGTGAGAACCGCAATTGGATGAATTGTCAATGGCCCCATCACCCGAGATCAACTTCATGACACTGATGAGGAACTGCTGAGAGTTGCCGCAAACAGGATTTCTGTGGAAAACATCGTAGAGTTGTTAATCCAGCAATTCAACTCTGACTTCTCAGAGCGCAGCTGTGAAGACAAAACTGAGATGTCTCAGGAGGATCGACGGTTCATGAAGGAGGTGGAACAGTCATGCCAGCTTGTTGAGGGACATTACCGCATCAGTCTTCCCTTCAAGGACAAGTCTATGAAGATGCCCACTAATCGCAATCATGCAGAACAAAGAGCCATCAACCTCAAGAGGAAGCTCAACAGGAACCCAGAGTTCTGCACCGACTACAAGGGCTTCATGGAAGATATTATAGCTAAGGGCTATGCGGAAAAGGTGCCTGAAGAAGGTCAGGAGGTCAAGGAAGGAGAGGTTTGGTACAACCCACACCATGGGGTGTACCATCCCAAAAAGAAGAAAATTAGAGTCGTCTTCGACTGCACAGCTACGTATCAAGGCGTCTCTTTGAACAACCAACTACTCCAAGGGCCTGACCTCACGAGTACCTTAATTGGAGTGTTGACAAGGTTCCGAGAGGACTCAGTTGCGATGATGGTCGACATAGAGGCAATGTTTTACCAGGTCAGGGTTCCTCCCAAGGACTCTGACTTCCTGCGTTTCTTCTGGTGGCCGGATGGAAACTTGAATGGACCTCTGGAGGAGTACAGAATGACTGTACACATTTTTGGGGCTACTTCATCCCCAAGCTGCGCTTGTTTTGCGCTAAGAAAGACAGCAGAAGACGGAAGAGACAAGGCCTCAGCTGAAGCAGTGAAAACAGTTCAAAGGAATTTTTACATGGATGACTGTTTAGCCTCGGTGGCCTCTGAGGAACAAGCCATAGCACTTGCACAGTCTCTGAATGCTTTATGCCTAAGTGGTGGATTTAACCTGACGAAATGGGTTAGCAACAGCAGACACGTTCTGTCATGCATCCCAGCCAATGAGAGAGCCGCAGAGGTGAAAGACCTTGATTTGAGCAAAGACACCCTGCCAACAGAAAGAGCCTTAGGGGTTCATTGGTGTACAGACACAGACACCTTCAGGTTCAGAGTGAACGTGCCAGAGAGACCAACCACGAGAAGAGGGATACTCTCAATAGTCAGTTCAGTCTATGACCCTCTTGGTCTCGTTGCTCCATGCATCCTCCCAGCCAAGCTGATTTTGAGAGAGCTTTGCCAACAGAAGTTGAGCTGGGATGAGGAAATTGGTGAAAAGCAATCGTGAAGGTGGCACCAGTGGCTTGATGTGCTGCAGGAGCTATCTAACTTCTATGTGGACAGATGCATCAAGCCAGCTGATTTCGGTCCCACTCTCAAGGCCCAGATACACAATTTCTCAGATGCAAGTGAGAGCGGTTACGGTACAGCTTCATACATTCTGCTGACCAGTGAGGATGGACAGAAGGTCTGCTCAATGCTTATGGCCAAATCAAGGGTGGCACCTCTTAAGAAAGTAACAATCCCCAGAATGGAATTCACTGCCGCAGTCATAGTAGTGAAGGTGGACAAGCTGTTAAGACAGGAAATGGAGACCAAGCTTGAAGAGTCTGTTTTCTGGACAGACAGCCTCACTGTACTTAAGTACATCGAAAATGATGTGTCACGCTTCAAGACATTCGTGGCCAATCGAGTTTCGTTCATTCGAGAAGCTACCTCACCATCACAGTGGAGATATGTGAATACCTCACTCAATCCCGCAGACGTAGCTTCAAGAGGGATGAGGTTCACCTCACTCATCAACAATGACCATTGGATACATGGACCACAGTTCCTTTGCCAAAGTGAAAGTGAGTGGCCTACAAGACCTGACATTCGCAGCACCATGGAAGACGATAGCGAGCTCAAGTCAACCCTGGTCAGTCTCATCAGTATGACCAAAGGCACAGGCCTGACAACGTTGGTGGAATACTACTCGGACTGGCATAGGCTGAAAAAGGCTGTTGCATGGATGCTACGATTGAAAGACTTGCTTCACTTCTTGGCAAAGAAGAGAAAGGAATATGTGGCTGATGTTGCTCTGAAGGAGATGGATAAAGAAAAGCAAGACCTAAATGTGGAAGAGGAAATGAGGAGATTGAGACAGACAGTGGACAAGAAAGCATTGTCAGTACAAGATTTGGAAGATGCAGAAACTGTGCTGATAGGCTTCAGTCAAAGGGAGATGTTTCCAAAGGAGTTGGCCTCACTCCAACAGAGAGATTCACAAGTTATGAAGACGAGTGTACTCTACAGGTTGGATCCTGTTCTGCTCGATGGTGTCATCAGAGTGGGTGGCCGGTTGAACAAGTCCGCCATGCCAGAGGAATCCAGAAACCCGGCTGTGCTACACAAAGATCACCACATTGCAAAGCTGATTCTAAGGCACGTCCACCAACAAAATGGTCACTGTGGAAGAAATCAGCTAATTGCAAAGGTCAGGCAGCATTACTGGATTCCTGGACTGAACAGAGCGACCTGCACAGTGATGTCCCAATGTATCGCATGCCGAAAACTGCACGCAAGGCCAGCAGAACAGAAGATGGCAGACTTACTTGAGGAACGTGTACTGCCAGACCAGCCTCCCTTTACACATGTCGGCGTAGACTATTTTGGACCGTTTGAGGTCAGAAGAGCACGCAGCACAGTGAAACGCTATGGCGTCCTGTTCACATGCCTCACTCTAAGAGCAGTCCACATAGAGGTGGCTCACTCTTTAGATACCTCATCATGTATCAACGCCATCAGACGATTTATCAGTCGAAGGGGTCAAGTGACTACGATGCGCTCTGATAATGGCACAAATTTTATAGGTGCCGAGCGAGGCTCTAGAAGAGCTTGATCACTCTCAGATCAGAGATGACCTGATGCAGAAAGGTATCACCTGGATTTTTAACATGCCAACTGCCTCCCACCAAGGTGGAATATGGGAGCGACAGATTTGCACTGTCAGAAAGGTGTTGAATTCTGTGTTGAGACAGAAGGTGTTAGACGATGATGGCCTTCACACTCTGCTATGGGAAGTTGAAGCAATTATCAATGACCGTCCCTTGACTGCTGCTTCTGATGTTCCAGGCGACGTAGAGGTTTTGACACCAAATCATCTTCTGCTATTGAAGAAACAACCAGC